>NW_022989983.1:0-122176 GCF_902827175.1 Gymnodraco acuticeps | reverse complement strand
AACAGCGCTAAGCATTGTGTAACTAAGACGAGGGCGTAGGAGAGTTTTAGCCGTGTAAAGTCACTGATATCTACTGTATATACAGGGTCATTGGTGTTTGTTTTTAGGGTGTGTACAGGATATTTTCCAAGTCACTGTCTGTGCACAGGAAAATCAAAAGCGTGAGTCACTTCTTAACAAACGCAGCTGCTTACTGTACGATCCGATCTGCTGAGAAAAAAGGGCTGACAGCACACTATTTTCTTTTCTTCTGGGCTTTTAATAAAAAGGACAGATTAAATGAAAAACATTGCCACGTCTCGTAAAAACAAGCATTGTGGGGGGTTTTTTTCTCGGTCTTTTTGATGTGATTGGCAGGATCTTGGCATTATATTGTAACACCCACACAGACTGTAAACAACAGCACTTTCTGACACGCAAACAGACACAAAACCCACCAATTAAAACCAACTTCAATTCAGCCAGCCCTTACTTACTCGCCCTTACTTACTCTGGCTGCTTTCCTCCCATGCCTTTTTTTTCTAAGCTTAAAAGGCAACAGCGCAGTCTGGTGAATGTCAGGCCTGTCTGATCCCCCCTGATTCTCTTGGACCTGCCCTCACGTTTTGCTGAGTTAAGAACAAAGTACACAGAGAGCAAACAGAGAGCTTTGCTGCCTTAATACCAAAGGAAGTGGAATTTCAATCCTAGCCCAAACAAAACAAGGCCGCACATTTCTTTACACTAGTTAAATGAGCTTGTTGAATACAAAAAGCCCCGATCAAGTGGATATCCAGCGCACACTGCTCTGTGCTCCTTGGGGATTCTAATCTATTGATCCATGAGATAAAAAACACAGAAAATGCACTTTGTGAAGTATTTCGTCAGCTGAGAAGAAGCAGCTGGGGCAGCTCAGGATCCACACCGATGAAAAACTTTGAATTTAGATCAGTTTGAGAAAAGTTCACTCTGATCACGCACTGCACACAAAGGGCCCAACACAGTCCAGTGGTGGATTAAGTACTCAGATATTTAAGTTAAGTAAAAGGAGCATTACTAAATTATTAAAGTTAAAGTCTTGCATTCAAAATCTTATTTAATCAAAATATACTTAAAGTAATGGACTTATTATTACAGGGGTGCCAACTTTGGGGTACCTGGCGGGAGTGAGATTTTGATATCATGGGTTTGATTATACATAGGCGCACTAAATGACTGCTATTGTGTCAGCAGCGGGACCTTAGCATATATATAGGATATACAATATATACAAATACACAATATTGGACAGACTATAAAGGGCACAACGTTTCATTCACTAATGAAAGTCAAACACATGTTTGTTTCCACTGTTTTATTGTGTGCCTGTCGCGATAAGCAATTAATTGACTTATCGTACGATAAATAAAAATGAACTCGATAACTTTTCTGACCTCGATAAATTGCCATTTACATGAGGATGTGACTAGCAGTTTGAAAGGGTGTACTTGAATTATTATTATTATATATTATCATTATCAGTTCTAATGGTCATACAGCCGACAATATTATCGTTTATCGCAATAATTTCCGGGAAAATGTATCCAACAAAATTAATTATCGTGAGAGGCCTATACATGAAACACACACACACAAACAAATCTACAGACTTACTCCAAACTGCCAAATATATTAATTAACACACTCTCACTCTCATACTACACTGACTCTATTTTGGCCTAGACTTTTACTTATTTAATCATTTCTACTGGATCTCAGATCATCTGCGCATGCGCAATACGGGTCGGGGATTGATCCCCTCAACCCTCACCAACCGGCTCCCACTGCTCTGCTGTCCGTTAACGTTGTTTAAGAGTGGTGGGGGCGTGATCGACGCTTGAGCAGCTGTCAACTCAACATTGTAAATAACCACCCAAAAACGATCGCCGGGTTCATCTTGTTTTTTGGTGTGAGAATAGTTTGGGCAGCGTGAGATTGAGAGTGAAAGCGTGTGTCACACCCCAGATGCATGAGAGTTGGCAACCCTGTATTATTATTGCAATGGCCTATTTCAGATTCATATAACTGGACTATTGATGCATTTAATGTGTCCATCACAGCTGGGTAAGGTGGAGCTGATTTGAATTCCTTTATATACTGCTAATGGATTTTTAATGTATAATTATATGTCAAAGTGAATTTAAGAATTTATTTATATTTTGTATTTTCCAATCATCTAAATCTGACTGAAATAACTTTCTGTAAAGCTGTCCAAAGGAATATAGTGGAGTCAAATGTACACATTGGCTGCCAAAATGTGCAGGTATATGTAGTATGTAGGTATGTACAAGGGTAGCAACAACAGAAATCACTTGGGTACCAAGTAACTCAAAATGGTACATTATGCAATCCTTTTTTTATAACCAGCCCCTCTCCTCGCTGTAGAGTAGGACTGTCAGTTCTGCCGAGCCGGATCAGGTTTCCACTCTCCAGCTTCTCAGCTTCCTCTACAACCACGGACCCTGCGCTATTAATATCAATAAGCTGCAAGATTCCATTTCCCCAGACAAAGACAAAGGGAGAACAAGAGGCGATGAGTGAAGGGAGGAACTCATATCCTCCCGCACCACATGATGTTGCCACTTACTATCACCTCCACCCCTGCTGCCATGAGCGAAGAGGGAGCGTTTTGCACCCACTGTTTCACACACATGCACTCTAACTCACACACTGTTTTCACACACATTCACCCCAACTCACACACTGCACCCCAACTCACACACTTTTCACACACATGCACCCTAACCTCTAGATTCCACGGGTCCGTCTGTGGCGGCATTACGGCCGCGCCGCGGCGTCCTCCAGGGATCGCGGGGCCACTCTAGTCAATGGGTGCTATTCCACCAGACACGCCGTGTTACGGCTCAGAAGTGTCCCAGAAGCGCCTCGCCGCTGGGCTCCGCTCGAAATAGGATTGAAGTCTATTTTTCGACGCGACGCAGCCGTAAGGTAATGTCGGGCAGGCAGGAAAGTGGAACGTTCAGAGCATATATATATATATATATACAACAACCACACAACTAATTTTGCAGACCCTATCCCTCCGTAGTCTTTCAAGTAGGAGTATAAATGCCAGCGTTCTCCTCCGGTTTACAGGCACTGTGTAAATTATATATATAGAATAATTATGATGATGAATGCATTTTTTTACCACTAAAATACAGCAACACATCTTTGATTCATGTCGTTTTTAACTGGGATATTACAATTATTATGAACTGTGTCTGTACAAAGTAGCCGGTCCAGGAAATATGCCCAAATCAACAAAAACTGCGAGCCGGCAAGCAAGACGCTCCGCTTCTGAAATGCTTCTGAAACGCGTCCGGTAGGGTATGACGCCGGAGGAGGCCGGATCAAAACAGCGGCGCAGCCGTAACGCGCCGCAGAAGGACCGGTGGAATCTAGGGGTAACTCACCCACTGTTTCACACACACATGCACCCTAACTCACACACTGTTTCACACACACATGCACCCTAACTCACACACTGTTTCACACACACATGCACCCTAACTCACACACTGTTTCACACACACATGCACCCTAACTCACCCACTGTTTCACACACATGCACCCTAACTCACACACATGCACCCCAACTCACCCACTGTTTCACACACACATGCACCCCAACTCACCCACTGTTTCACACACACATGCACCCTAACTCACCCACTGTTTCACACACATGCACCCCAACTCACACACATGCACCCTAACTCACCCACTGTTTCACACACATGCACCCTAACTCACCCACTGTTTCACACACACATGCACCCTAACTCACCCACTGTTTCACACACATGCACCCCAACTCACACACATGCACCCTAACTCACCCACTGTTTCACACACATGCACCCCAACTCACACACATGCACCCTAACTCACCCACTGTTTCACACACATGCACCCCAACTCACACGCATGCACACTCGCAGCAGAGTAATGCAAATACAGGCCAACCGCTGGGTGATATTTTCCAATTATTTGACCCTGCACAACACATTCCTGCAGTAATCAGGTTACTCTTTACACTATACCTTCTTCTCTTCCATGTTCTTTCACTCTTGTTGCAATTCAAATATATATAGATGTATGGTTTTAATGGGAAAAATGCAACCTTTTAAATGGATGTCCAATCAGTTTAGTCTAATGTGGTCAATTAATGTAATACCATGTTCAGATGGTTTCTATAATGACTACATGTCCCAGGATGCATGGCGTGCAACTTCCGGTACCCCAGGTTTCCCCACCTCGTACACATCTATCAGTTTTGCAGCTTGCAAACTCGTTTTTTGCTTTTATTATTAACAACTATATTTACCGTCAATACTGATTGGATATAGCCTTAGAAGGTGGCAAAATGTTTCTCTTTTAAGCACAGAGATACTTCAAATGGTTTTTTTGTGAATCTCAGCTTCCCGAAATCCAATACAACTGCTTTATTTTTTAAGGTAACAGTCAAAAACCCAAACCATGACCCAAGCTGTTCAATATATACAAGACAAAATAGAAAACATTTAAATATTTTAAGGGGTCGGAAAAAGCAAACAATTTGCTATTTTTAAACAAAGAATCCTCAAAGAGATGTATAGATTAACCATATATATGTATATTTGTGTATATACACACACACGTCTTTCACTGTCAATAGATTTTAATTGAATTGTACAAATGTTGAGATGTTTCTATTTACTGTTCATGTTGTCTACTCTACTCTTTTTGCACAATGCCTTGTTTAGATGCTGCCTGTGACGGAAACATTTTTCCAAATTGGAATCAATAAAGTTGATCTCATGTTATGATATAATATCAGCTCTGCACACAACTGAACTGGATACTTCCCTGACTTTCAGACACTGGACATCTCGTAGTAACTCAGGACCTACAGTAACTCTCATGGTTATCATATACACCAACTCTGTCAATTACTTACAGAACACACCTACACACACCGGACATGCACACGCATACATCCACCAGCGTTCCATAAAAGGTTAGAGAGGATGAGTAAAAAAAGCGGAGAAAGATAATGAAATCTTTACAGACTTACCCACAAACAGTTAAACACACTTTCACCATGTTCATGAAACTGTATATTGATGCAGGTTCCCTCCAAGCTCTGAGTGTTTGCAAATCCACTTCTGAAGGAGAGGAGCCAGTGAAAGTAACAGGTATGGAGTAGTTGAAGTAGTGTGAGGTAGTTGGAGTGTGTTTGTGGGGAGAGAGAGAGAGAGAGAGAGAGAGAGAGAGAGAGAGAGAGAGAGAGAGAGAGAGAGAGAGAGAGAGAGAGAGAGAGAAAGATCTCTCTCTCTCTCTCTCTCTCCCTCTCCCTCTCTCTCTCCTCTCTCTCTCTCTCTCTCTCTCTCTCTCTCTCTCTCTCTCTCTCTCTCTCCTCTCTCTCTTCCTCTCTCTCTCTCTCTCTCTCTCTCTTCCTCTCCCTCTCTCTCTCTCTCGTCTCTCTCTCTCTCTCTCTCTCTCCCTCTCCTCTCTCTCTCTCTCTTTTCCCCCTTTTTTCTCTTGTTTTTCTTGTCTTGGACAAAACACAACAAAAGCCGGTGCCTTGCTTCCAGATTAAATATGCAGGAAGTGGCCCCCTTTGCATAAACACAAACACTCAGCAAATGAAGAAGTGGCGCGGAGCAGATGCCTGCTGAGAGCCCTACCTGTCCCGGCCTCTTTTAATTAGACAAGAGCAGGCAGGACAAATGAACATCAACACGGAAACACGAGGCAGAACAAGGTGAAGAAAAAAGAGAAAGGCTTCCTCCATCTTCAGAAAAAGAAGAAGTCCCTTATGTGAAGAACATTTCGTTTTGCCGGTTTGTCTTGTTTTCACATACTGTACAAGAAAACGTCCCTAATTAGCCAAATTTGCTCAGATTGGTGATGAATCTAATTGTCTGATATTATTAAAATACACTATAATGTGACCAGAGCATGAAGACTTCAACGCAAAACTGCTTAATTACAACGTAACACGCTAATTAAATCTTAAAAAATATCAAATTTAATTACTTTAAGTAGATCAGTTTTTGCTTTTTCATTAAAGTATGTCCTGGATTTTTTTTAAATAAATGCACCTGGTGATCCTTTAATTCATCTTTACATATGCCACTAATCTGCACACTTTGTAGTAGAAATAGGAATAATAAGAGCTGCATTTTAATCAGTTTTAAAAAACATCCAAAATCTATGTCTTCCTTTCTGAAGTGTCTCAATTATGTCCTGACATTCATCCATCTCCTTTACTCTCTTCATCTATCTGTCTGTCTTTTTTTTCTTTTCTAATTTAGTAGAAGAAAAGCAGAAGTGTGTCGTGTCGGGGGAAACTCCTGGGAGAAAACTGCCAGGCTGTTAGTAAGGGAAAAAAAATAGAGAAAAATGGGACAGGAGCCCCCTTACACAGAACCTGGAGACTGGTGTCAGACGCTGAGTGACACATACTGATGTGGCCGGTCAGAAATGTCATTTTCATGTGAAACCCTCTCAGATGCATCGGGGTGGAGTGAGAGGGGGTGAGGGGTGAGGCGACACTAGGTGGAGGCAGGCAGTGAAGGGAGGAATTGAGGGGTGAAAGGGAGTCAAGAGAGGGAGAGCAGAAATGAGACCTCTGGAAAATAAACAGGGTGTATGGTTTCAAAGGCAAGGGGGGGACAGGCATTCCATTGTTCAAGCCAATTATCAGTGGAAAATAATAACAACAGATGGATCCAGAGCGGCCAACTTGTGCCGGAGCACCCTGGCGCTGGGGAACAGATGATGAAATGTGAGAGTGCTGGTGGAGGGGGTGTGTGTGCTGCCCCACAGTCTCACACACACCAGATGTGAACTTCCACAAGGACAGTTTAATATGTTCTCTCTCTGGCCACCACTTGGGCTTCGGCTTACCGGACAATGGCTTCGTCAAAAACTCCATGCTTTTTAAAGTGGCGTCTCAACTCATAACTCAACATGTATGCTGGATGTAGTTACTGTGTCAGCACCCATTGGTTTGTTCACTTTGGTTTTGAAGATTCCAGATTCACATTTTGGCTTTTGTCATCTTAACTTATGCATCGGAGGTTGGGACAGGTACGTTCCTATGATAGTTACTCAGTGGCACATGAAGCCAAAAATGTATTAAGTGTAGATTCAAAAAAGTACCCCTTCTCCAATCTGCCACTCGGCTCAGTCAAATAACTCTGGATTTGGCTATAAGCGCAATTTATAATATATAGGGCTCTAAAAGTGTTCGAACTGGGGGGTTAAGCTCAACAACTTATACGCTGATTTACAAACATCCCTTTATCAATATAAGTCAATGTGAAAAAGTATTTTTGGGCCCAATGACATCACGGTCTGACACAGCAGTTGTAGTACCAACGTTTGGCCAAAAAAAGAAAAATAGCTTAAATGGACGTCGCACATCCTAGGGGATTGGATTTATGGATGTCACTACTTCTGGTTAGAAGGGACACAATGGGATGAAGTAAATAAGACTTTGTGATGCAACAATAATGTAACAATTGACTTCAGTGGACACAAAAGGGTTGAAGTTCTCAGACGAAAATGTGGATGTTGGGTACCACTTTACAATAAGACTACCCTTATAAAGGATTCATAATGGGTTTATAATTAGGTTATTAATTAGGTTGTAAACACTTTATTAATCATTAAGAACCATTTATAAACCAGTTCTAACATAGTTTGCATACGTCAACACAGGCTCACTATTTGGCAAGATGACTAAGCCTTATATTGGCTACTTAGCGAGAATCAACTCAGTGAGCAACATATACCAAGGATGCTGGCTGATGAAGAAGATGAAGTAAGCTAGATAGCCAATATAAGGCTTAGTCATCTTGCCAAATAGTGAGCCCACATTTATCTTTACTGCTAAGCCTTGGCTACTTAGCTTACTTCGTCTTCTTCATCAGCCAGCATCCTTGGTATCTGTTGTTCACTGAGTTGATTCTCCCCCATCCATCTTGATGTTTCTTGGCATCTCTTATGACCATTTATTTACGAGTTACTACCATTTATAACTGCCAAAAGGGAGTCTTATTGTAAAGTGTAAAACACATTCCCATTTATTAATGAGTTACTACCATTTATAATAAGGGCTCATTATTTGGCAAGCAACCAGTCACAGTTGCCCTGTTTATCTCATGTCTTATAAAAGCTTATTAATTGTTTGTTTGTTTGTAGCCTTTATTTAACCAGTTGAAAGCCCCTTGAGATCAAAAGATCTCTTTTTAAAGGGTGACCTGCAGGACATTAGTTACACATGTAACATAAAAACAACAATAAGGATGACATACAACATAATGTACAGGATACAATGATTACCGTAATGAATGATTTATAAAGTGTTCACAACCTAATTAATAAATGAATTACAAACTATTCGTAAACCCTTTATAAGGGTAGTCACTCGGGGCGGTGGTGGCGAAGTCGATAGGGCTTGGCTTGGCAACTGGAAGGTCACCAGTTCAAGTCCCGGCAAGACCAAGTGCTACCGAGGTGTGCCTGAGCAAGGCACCGTTCCCCACACTGCTCCCCGGGCGCCGTTCAAAATGGCAGCCCACTGCTCCTAACACTAGGATGGGTCAAATGCAGAGAAACAATTTCCCCACGAGGGATTAATAAAAGTCCATCTCTCTCTCTATTGTAAAGTGGTACCGGATGTTGTTACACTGACATCACACATTGGTTTGTGGACTACGTTTTTGAAGCCTCTAGTTTGGTATTTTGGCCGACTCCAAGAAGTTTTTTTTGGAACTTGGAATCTTGTTAACGGCCTGTCAATCACAAGGTCGCCACGCACAATAGCATATGCTAATTCATCTATTTTACTCTAAATAGAGCCAAATTTGACAAAACTACTTCATGCTGTATTAAGTTATAGTTAAAACTATCGATTGAGACCATAAACCCAAAAGTAAAATGTCGTAATAAGTCACGTGAGAAGTATTTTCATTTTCTCAGACTTCTATAGATTCAGACACATTTTTCAACCACTCCTCGTAAACCGTAAAAAAAAACACATAAAGTTGTCAGAGTAATAAATGGCACCCTGCATTCCTTGTATGTCCAGCAAAGCAGGGGTCATCTGAAGTCCAACACATGCTTGTTACCGTGAGTGTAGACTAACACAACAAAGTGAAGCAGGAAGACTGAAGAAGATAGACGTTTGTTCTGGTTTTTTGTTCTTTTATTCTAATCAGCCCATATCCCAGATGACCTGTTGTGATGTGCTCACTTGATGTTTTCCAGCCGGCCCCAATGCTCACAGACAGCCAGGCAGATGCAACAGACCTCATTGACTCTGGCTTCATTCACAGATCCCTCATATCAGCTGCAGACTGACAGCCAGGCAGCAGGGAGGGAGGAGGGAGGAGGGGTTGCAACCTTAAAACAAAACCAATTCTCTGTGTGACTTGTCAAGGGTGGGAGATGTCTGCGGATAGCAGTACAAAAGATCTGCCCTTCCTTTTTTCACAAGAAAAGAGAAGTTTTCGTTTCATTAACTCCAGACCAAAGCGTAATTATCTCCCTATAGACCCTAATCACCAACTGAAGGATAATAGAACAAAAAGCAGTTTCTTCTTCGGTCATTAAAGTTCTTCTTTTTTAAGTTGTTGTTCTTTTTTCCCCCTCCTCTGCACTTTAGATGAGTCCATCAAGTGACGCAAAAGAATCACGGGGGCACAAGTGAAGTCTCATGTTCTAATTGTGTCCATTGAATGCCATAATATAAACTCCTTTGCTCTATTTCTAACTGCCTGTTTGACCCAACTGATAGCCACTGATATGAAAAGGGCAACTCAACCATACAGATGACTGAAGTGGCAAATGACTACGATTGAAGATGCTTGAAATAAAAACACCACTTTGGGATTGTATACAATCTAAATGACTAACCATCGCTCGAAGGTGCTTGTGATATCGTACCCTAAACAATGAATCCCAGGAGAATGGCCAATAAGGATTTCTACTGGAGAGAATGGAAACTTTAGCTAGATTTAATTAGCTTATGAGAAAATAATTGCCATTAGCAAATCAAATGGGGTTGAGGCGTTTTGCTGGGGGGGAGGGGGGCGGAAAATAAGTCATATTTTTGGTCGATGAGGAGACAAAGGGCTTTCAAACAGGAACTGGCGAGCCATCAGCCGTTTTAGTGCACTGAGACTGAGGTCGAGTTAATTAGACTATTGTCATTTTAATCAGGGCAGCTCTGCGACCGTCACTTCCTGAAAGAGCCAGTGGACTTTAAACGGCTCAGGGATTTGTGTGTGTGTGTGTGTGTGTGTGTGTGTGTGTGTGTGTGTGTGTGTGTGTGTGTGTGTGTGTGTGTGTGTGTGTGTGTGTGTGTGTGTGTGTGTGTGTGTGTGTGTGTGCGTGTGTTGGGCCCGAGGTGTCACCCGGCGATGGGTTATGGAGTATGGTCTGGTTCTCTCACATGCTTAGAACATTAATGAGCTGGAGACACACCAAGGAAACAAAGAAGCCCCAAGGATCACCAGGGGAAACTACTCGCCTCCACTCATGTCTCTGTTCATTTGAAAATAATTTAAATATCAAATATTTGAAATAATTTGCTTCTCCCTGGCTATCAGATTCTGAATAGAGAGCCTTTCATGTCTTCGTTATTATGTTCTTCACTGGGATTAGCATTTAAAACATAATCAATGTAGCCATATTTTCTAGGTGCTCGCCATTGTGTTTCAATAATGGTTTATTTTGTGTCTGATTTCCATATTTTATGAATACAATCGGGATAATGACCAACCAAAAGGGTGGCGAATGATATATCAAATCTTTTTGCTGAATATCGTTAATCTAAAGAGAGTTTTAATCAAAACTGACAAAAGGGCTGAGGCTCGCTCGATTTACATTGCGCCACCTTTTGTGAAGACATTTAAGGTAAAGCAGACACCAGTTTATTTGAGTTAAGCAGAGTACGGGGGGGGGGGGATGCTACAGTGGAGCTCGGCCAATCATAGAGCATCCAGACTAATATTACAGGCAAAACATATTTTCCCGTGGCCAAAGATCAGGTCATGTGTGGACAAGGTGACAAAGGTACCTGCAGACAAATGCTGGTAACCTTCGACCTATGACACAACGTCAGCCGTAGGGAAAGAAGGGCCAATGACATTATCCGAGTTAGAGTACAAAGTCATATTCACCCACCTCGAGGGAAGCTTCATTTAAAAAGGGATCGGAGCAGTCCGAAGACTTTTGACTCCACGCCACTTCACACCAATGCGCCTGTTTTTGATTATATTAATAGTTCCGTATGTTCATCGTTTTTAACATTGGCCATTCATATTTAATGGGACGTTAATATTAATCTGATCAGAAATTATCTTCCTTCAATAATTCAATATATGCATTAATTATTCAATACAAAGAATGTTCAGCATATTTGAGGCAGGGGAAAAGGAAACTGGAGACGTGTGAGAAAATGAAGCCAAAGAAGTAATAGTACAAGTTAGCTAAATTAAATAACAGCTATAACATGCAGCCAGTGGTAACTAAACACATGTATTCAAAAGCCATACTTAAGTAGTATCTTGACATGCTTGTAGTTTATTTTCCCTATTTGTATGCTACTTCTATAACATCTCAAGAGCATATAGCGTACCCTATACTGCACTACATTCATGTAAAACTCATAATTACTAGTTATGTTGTATTTTAACCCTTAAATAGGCCAGCACATATAACGTTAGGCTATAAACGAACTACATCCTGTTTGCATGGGTTCATCTCACCACCGCTAAGATAAAGGCGGTCTCGTGTTTGGCGTGATGACGTTTTATTTACTTAAGTTGTTAGCAACTGTCTTTTTCAACAAACGTAAAAGCTCCAGGCATTATATCAGGCACCTAACCGGAGATTTTTTTTATATTCTCATGCCAATAAAGCTCCTTGGAGTTTGACAAGTGGTCAAATGCTTACTAATTTCCAAGACTAATTTCTGTACCACTCTAAACTTGTGTACTTCTACTTAAGTAACCTTTTGAATTGAGGAGTTAAGGATCCTAGCATTTCTACATTGACTTAATTAAAAGTAGAAATGCTAGGCTTTCAAGTACAATCAACCTGCTTGTTTCACTTGAAACTGGTTTGACTTAAATGCACTAACCAGGTTGCTGGATCTACTTGTGTACATTCAGAGATAAGACAGACATGCAGACTGAGAAGCCTCTGCACTTTGAAAAAGGCCCGTGACTGCCAAGGTTCCTCCAAGAGAGATTTTCAGGGATTAGACGGTGAAATAAATGCCTAATCTTTATTTGACAGGGAAGCCAATCTCTGGCTCGCTGGTCAACCCCCTTGCAGTCGGCCCCTCTCTTTCACTCTCACTTTCACTGCTACACATCTCAGGGTTATTTAAAACCACATTTAGGATGCATGCTGTGCCTTGTATGAGGTCTCAATTCACTTTTCTACAAAAAGTCATTGTCTGCAGACTTATTCCACAAATGATGTCCTATATTGGGTCACAGCCTTACTGGCAGGCGAGTACATCTTGATGGCTATTTCCTTTTCAAAATGTTCCTTTTTTTTGTGGTCCAAGCTTTTGCCTGATTGAAAATCTACCCAATTTCCATCTGCAATTTAATGACAGATGGAAAGAGATATTTCATGGAGATGTATAGTCGAGACTGATAAACTATTAATCACACCGCTGGACAATGACACCGGCTAAATTTAAACACAAAGTCAAAAGGCGTCGAGTATCAGCCTCCCTTATACCGTAAATTATTCATTACTGGGGGCTGTTATTGCACAGCATATAGAATTAAAAATAGCAGATTCCATGACTTCATTACAGTGTGTGTGTCGAGGGTGGCGATCCTTTTTTTAACTCTGTGACACTGTCACCATCCCTCTGTGTCTGTCTTCTCAGTCAGGACTCCATACTAATGATGTGTCTCAATTCGAACACTTCCCTTACTAAACTTTCATGTCGTACACCGTTAACACTGGCGAAGAGTGGTCATTTTGACCTGGTCATGTTGTCTCAAATTGCACACGGCTGCTGTGCCTTCACCGGAAATGATGATCGCCGCGTCCAGCTAGCAACGATTGTTCATGGTACCAAATCGTTTGCGACTGCTCAATTAACCCTGTAAAATAACCCTGCTCAAAGAGTGAAAAAAACAAAACCCACATGTATTACTTGTATTTGTTTAATGCTGAGTTTAGCAAGCGACGTGTAACCTGTAGCCAAAATGGCGATCATTGAGTGTAAGAAGTGTCCAATATTCCACACTCAGCCTTAGTGCATTTTACTACACTTCGCATTAGGACGCACTTATGCACTAAAATCAGTTAATGGGTCCAAATGTAAATTGTATAATCCCTGGATAACCCCATATGCCTTTTATTCTGATTCGCCAAAGCTAAGGGATCCAATTTAATTATATTCCATATACATTTTCAAATGTTGTTGTTTAGGATAAGAGCTACCTACGTATCCTGGAGCACCTTGTTTCTATAGACTAGTTTGCTCCTTTAGTTTACCTGTTGCTCAATTGTTTCTGATTCCACCACTAAGTGTGATGTGTTGTTTGTCTCCAGTGTCAAATATTCAATCTTTTTTGTCCAGTTTATCCCTCATTTGAATATGTAGGTTAAGAAAGCCATGTTACTTTGCTCTACTGTATCAACAAAAGCTCATTACATATCCACATTGTGAGCTGCTTTACCTTGACTTTGATTGTTGTGTAAAATAGTTGATTGCACGAATAAAACACCACATGTGAAAACAGTTCTCCTAAATCAACAAAAGTTGCAATAACTTTGCCAACCTTCTGAGCTGCTTAACCGTTAGTTTGAATTTGTTTCCAATAGTTGGTTGCAACTAGGAAAACAAAACGTGAAAACACTCTGAACCTCTTTCCAAACATTAAAGAAAATTGGGGATGGACGTTATTGTTTTGTCAATGTCAAAAACAAAGGCTGTTCAATTCCTAAATGAGTGCTTTGGGTGATCTTTACCTACAAAAAGTGTCTGATTCAGTTGCGTGTGCACATTAGGCAGATGCTCTATCGGACGGTCTATTAACAGATGTATTCTCTTCCGTTTGTCCCCTGCAGCTACGATTAATAAAACATATATATGAAATAATGTTTAATGTCAATATCTCCCACTCCTGTTCTTTCTGCTGCTCTTTTTTCCTTCATAACTAGTTGTTGTGCTCCCTATCTCTGTTTCTTATCTATATCTAATAGAACTGCTCGGGTCTTGATAGATTGAGTGGGGAAGTTCATGAGATCTTTCTAGAGGGTTATCAAGAATAACTTTTATCCAATGACCTTTTCCCTCTCTGTCTGTGTCTGTGTATTCTCTTGTTCCGATTAACCCAGCCAAATCTTTGTTCTTGTTTTGTATCTATATCTACGCCGGGATCCGGAGTCGAGGCTGATCCTCTTGCTGTAGTCCTGTGTCTTGGATCCTCTATCCTGAGTTCTGGATTAAGTCGTGGACTTCGGGTCGTGGCTGAACCTGTCTCTGCGGTCCTGCCTTGGGTCTCGTCATGCTGCTTCCCTGATGCTTCCACAGGATTGTAGCTGACATCCTCGTGGATTCATCTTCTTATTACAGACACATGCATTTCCTAACATTCGGTCTATATGCTGTAAAATGTATTATCTCTTGGATTTACACACGGCATCTATTGCACGTCTGTCCGTCCTGGGAGAGGGATCCCTCCTCTGTTGCTCTCCCTGAGGTTTCTCCCATGTTCCCCTTTAAACTGTGGGTTTTCTCTGGAAGTGTTTCCTTGTACGATGTGAGGGTCTAAGGACAGAGGGTCTAAGGATAGAGGGTGTCGATTTTCTCATACTGATATTCTGAACAATCTGTGCTGTTGTATTTGCTGTAAAGTATCTCTACTGTAGGCTATTTTTATTATATGTACGTATTGTACGTATATATACGTATTATACGTATTGGCTCGACCAAAAATCGTTTATAAATGTGCTATATAAATAAAACTTGATTTGATTTGATAACAGGACAGGTAGTCGGTTATATTACTGGATGAGAAGATCAGTTTAATCTAATATGTATGGACAAAGTAACATGGTTTGTGTTTTAAAGAGTGGACGTAAAAAGTGAATACAGATATCAGATGTTATTTTCCTATGAGCGGCAGACAAAGGCTTTGTTTGTGCGCTCCACATCCTCCCCTCTCCATCCCTCTCCCTCGTATCAGCCCAGCAGCAAACAGCAAACGAGTTGTACGCAAATACTAAAACCCATAATGCATTATATTGTTTGGTGTTAACATTTTAATATTTAAATGGTGTGTTTGAGATCTAGATATCCCCATTGCGATTTCCATATGCTGCACACACGAACAGTTAAGTTGCCCACGTGGCAAATTGAAGACTGTTCGCATATTTGAATCCTTTTTTTTTTTTAGACACAATATTGGTTTGACACGCCATCATTTTTTCTGATTATGTCCTGCCTTCATGCATACTTAGTTACCTATGTTACAAACGACTACTGTACGTAACCTGTGTCAGAGCCACGGAGCTGAGTGTGTGAATCACCCACGTACATGTCACTTAACCAAATTGGCAACGCTGATAAGCCGTATTTACATAGCAGTGTTGCTGGGCGTGATTACTATCGGTAAAAACGTCCCCCCACGCTTTAATGGAAAGTTGGGATATAACTTGGTGTGGGTCACAGCTGCCCTCTGGAAAATAGCTCAATTACTGCCGTGGATATAAACACTCGTGTGGCTGAGTCGGAGTGGTAAACAGATGTGGGGTGACGGTGTGTGTGGTGTGTGATCAGTCAAGCAGCTGTTGCTACACCTTCATCCATTCACTTGTTCTGGTGATGGATTCCAGTTTCTCCCCCCGCGGATCAACATGCGGACGCTCTATTTGTTTACGGGGCAGTGGCAATAGGCAGATTAAGCTGCTGGGAATATCATTAACATGTTCCCTGTGTAACGCTAACGCCTGCTGCACTTTCACTGCTGCTGCTGCTGTCAAACACAACAAGCAGTTTGCATCAAGTGGACATTAGGAAAGGACTTCCGTCTACACAGGCCTCTGAAAATGACTTTAATCAAATGTTCAGCAACACTTTCTTTTAATCGCATGCGTATTATGGCCTATAAATACACTAATCGTGTGTTGTAATCTGTTTATAGTGCTATATGTAGCTACTCAGACAGCCCTCATACATATACATAATGCCTTTTTATGCATTCAATTGTAATTATAGATTATACAACATATTTTAAAGCACTTGAGGACTTATGAGGCCAAGAACTAAAATACTTAATAACTTTATACATTTTTAGATGTATTTAATGACTTTTTTTTCACTTTTACTTAAAGCAAATAAGGTTACTTTACAGGACTCCTTAAGTCCTTTTTTACAAATGCCACCCAAAATAAAATGTACAACAATTTGAATGCACATTTCTTTGCTATCCTGAGCTGCTTTGCATTCACATAGTTGGTTATATGTTGCCAATTATTTTTAGACTTTACAAGGTCTGAGTAAAGGGATTCATAAAATCTAACTTCTTATGCTTTAGAAGTTTTAAGTTTTAATATTTTAACATCAATTAAGACCTTTCTTTAATTCATTAATTGTAAGCCTTTGAAATGTAATTATTAGGAGACAACAGTAAGCCTGACTTATAACAAGCTTGTAATTTGTCATAACGACCTGTACCTCAGGAATGTCAAAGCTTCTCTTAAAGCTCCCAATAACAACTAAGAATAACTTATAACTACATTATAATGCATTAGAAAAAAATGCTAATGTTGACAAATATGGGAAATATAACACTATAATCCTTTAAAAAAACTAAGTAACAATAATAAAGTATTATGATATGTGACCTTATAAGCCATTATTAACGGCACTGTCTGTTATGATGTGCAATGTGATTAATGAACAGTATGACTTGTTTTATTATACAAAGCTAAAGGAATGTATTCCTCCTTAAGTCATGTGTTTAAAATGCATTTTAGACACAGGCTTCATGGAAAGTGTTAATGAAACTTATTTTCAGAACTGAAAAATGACAACACAAAGAGCATTCAGAATGATGTCAAGTGCTGTTATTTTGTCTCTGCGCGCCGTGCGTTGCTCTCACAGCGTGGATTGAAGAGGACATCCCCTCTGGCTGTTGTCTCGTTGGGAGCCTACCTGTCACCCGACTGATATGACGCTCTTTGAATGCTGCGTGTGCCGTGATCAGAGCAGCAGCAAGCACCCAGATGACAAAGTGACTAGGAGTGTCAAAGCAGCGCACAGACAGGAAGCTGGGAGCAGCTCAGACGCTCCTTGTCTCATCTGCCAGCAGCTAAACCACGTCTGATGGTGTTCACGGCTCCCACTCTGGACGGCTGTTTTGATTTCAGCCCGTGTGACACATCTGTTGCCTGTCACGTTGCGTTGTGCCAGAGCCGAGCGCGACCGGGGCGAATGTGCTGCTCGTCCTTCTGTCCGTGTTTACAAACAGGGCGAACAAACAGGGCAGCATGGTACGCATCGTGTGGGAGGTCGGGGGGGGCACGAGACACAGCGAGCACCTGTGCAGCCCGTGTCACTGGTGGGCACTGTGCAGACTGTAAGCGCTCTGTGTTAAAAAGCGTGTAAAATAAGATTTGCATTTGCCTTTTAGCTTACAAACCCCTAATGGACTCTGGCACTATCCTAGCTTAAAGGGGCTCTATTGTGCTTTTGGGGGTTTTCCCTTTCCTGTAGTGTGTTGTATTAGTTTTAGTGCATTTATATGGTCTGCGAAGGGTCAAATCCCAAAGTTCACGGCAGAGGGAGGGTGTTTCTCAATGTCGAGTACGCTTGCTTGGTAGCACATGTCTTCCGAGCATCTTGCTTCAGAAGCGAGGCAAGAATCCTTCCTGGCATTCGGAAAACGAAGAGTGGAACAGGCGACGAAGTATACAGGTGTGCGTCATATGAGAGGCCCCGCCTTACATTTTCCACCACAGATTTGGGGAAATTGGTCCGTGCGCAAAGCATTGTGGGGATTTTAAGACCGCGGAGTCTACACATGTGCAGCCTCGAAATTTCTCCAAACTAAGTACGCCGGCCTCGGTAGAATTCCAAGTATGCTGGACATTGGAACAGTACTTTGGCCGTACTCTATGACGTAGTATGCTTGAAATAGTGGCTCTGGAGCATCCTTCCTCGACATTGAGAAACACCCCCACTGTCTCACTTCCCCACACTCCCCCTCTGCCTAAAATGCCTTGACCATATTGCACCACTAGGGCATTTTGCTGCAACGATGTAAGGTTATTAGTTGTTCTTAGGGTTCTTAAAAAGTACAATAGGAGCCAGAGCCTTCAGCTATCAAGTTCCTCTTCTTTGGAACCAGCTTTCAGTTTGTGTTTCGGGAGGCAGACACCCGGGGATCATACCTGGAGTTTTTGAGTCTGGCCGTTTGCCAGTATTTAAGGTTGCCCTGGTCCTGCTTTAACACTCACGGGTTTTTTTTGTTTGTATTCCTGGATCCTTCATTTTTATACATTTTCACATCATTTTATTATCCTTTTAAACTATTCACACAATATTGATTGCAGGTCTGTCCTTCCTGGAAGAGATCCCTCCTCTCATTCCGTTTTTTTTTATTTTCTCCATTAATTGTGGGGTTTCTTCGGGAGTTATTCCTTGTGCACTGCTCCTAGGATGGGTTAAATGCAGAGGTCAAATGTCACCGTGCTGCATGTATGTGTGACAAATAAAGAGGGCTACATCCTCCAATTCTAGTCTATAAGGAAAAATGGACTGGACTGGACTTATATACCTGCTGCTATTAGATCTCTCGCATCATTGGGTATGTTTAAACATGCATTATCATCTCACTTTCAACTGGTCTGTGCTTGTTATTAATGAAACTGATATTGATGAAACTGATTTGCTTGACTGTCTCAAATTGATTGTGTGCATTGCTTGAATTTTACTTAACAGATGTATGTGGTTTGTCTTGTGTGTCATGTTTTGCATTTTGTCTTTTTGTTTATGTATGTCTGTAAGTTGTTGCTATTGTCGGGACCCCCTTGAAAACGAGATGGTGCATCTCAAGGGGTTTATCCCAATGAATAAAAAAAAAATGCTATATATATATATAGCGCTTTATCCAGTCTTTAAGACCCCTCAAAGCGCTGTACATACTACATGTCATTCACCCATTCATACAGAGCAGTGTACCTTACTCTAGGACCTAACATTCACACACCGTTGGCCATGCCATCGGGAGCAACTCAGGGTTAAGTAACTTGCCCAAGGATACATCGACATGTTGACTGCATGGGCTGGGATCGAACCCACAACCTTCTGGTTGAAAGACGACCGCACTCCCTCGCAGCCACAGTCGCCCCCAGACAGAGGGTATACTACACACTGTAAAGCCCCCAGAGACAAATGTGTAATGTGTGATATTGGGATATATCTATAGAATTAGTTTGATGGATTCCTGCTGCAAATGCATGCTGTGCAGAATGTGAGTGCTCCGTATTAAAAGATGCATTATATGCTAATAAACCCAGTGTGGAATCTTAAGTGAAAGTCAGACGTAATTGAAGTGTTGATTGTGTATAATAAGTGAAAGGTTTTGGATCTTGGTCACTTTATTATCCCCCATCATCATACGCCGCCTACTGAAAATCAATTATTTCCCTCCTATGTCTAATTGAGAAAGTTTGCCCCGGCTGTAAATCAAATCTCCATCTAAGGTGCTTTCTTCACAATGTGCTCTTTATGGGCTTTTAAAGCCCCTTCGCAAGAGCATCTCACAAAACTACCAGAATAAAGGATATTCTGTGCTAGACTCCCGCTGTCAGCTTAAATACACGAGCAATGACCACGGCTAATTGGATCCATCCCATCCATCCATCTATGAAGTACACATGCCATATCAGCAGAAAATCAAACGACATTGTTTCACTCAGTGGTAAGGCAAGCCCGGCACTAAAGAGCCAGAAAGGTATTTATTAATGGGATGTTACAGTAGCTTAGAAAGAGGGGGGGGGGGGGGGGGGGGGTGCATTCACAAGTGCTTCATTTCTATGTCCTTGTCTGTCCAATCAATATTCAAAAGTGCCTCGTAATTACACATTTAGGATTCATTTACATGCAAAGTGCCAGTGTGGCGATAAATTGAAGTGAAAAAGTTCTGTCTGTTTTTATTTATTTATTTTTTATTCTGCTGTAAAATGTTTATTAGCTTGTCATTTCTACATTTCTGTATATACTTATCTCAATCTAATATAACTCAAAATAACAACAAAATGGCACAATTGCATTGAGGCAGACCAGGGTTTGATTCCAACCTGGGGACCATTTCGTATGTCATCCCCTCTGTTCCCCCCCCCCCTTTCTGTCTCTATAATAAAAATACAGGTGGCCAAAAAATAATCTTAAATAAAAAACGAGACAACTGAGGTTTGATCAATTTGCATGAGTGCCAAACCCCGGCCTGTTATGTAAATGCGATCCCTCTTAAGGGGGCGGGGGATTTTTCCTTTTTGGTGGCTCATACATTGTCAAATGACACAACACTCATACTTTCCATTTACTACCAAACAGTTTTTCAGAAGCCTGCTAACGTTAGCGTGTGTAGCTCCAATGTAACAATGCTGCTGCAATGGATGGTACATTTGGAAAATGGCGCACCGTGACAGTGGCTCTGACCGGCCTCGTCAGACCCCAAAAACACGGCAAGACTTAAGGGAGGGGGGTTTGCATGGCGCGGCTACGGGGCTCTAATATATTCAAAGAGGGATCATTTACTTAAGGCTCGCATCCAAGGATCCGTCTGGCCTTCATTAGCCTCAATCTGACACGGATGTGAACAACATGTTGGCTTGCCACATGAACACTGCCCCTCCTCCCGCCCAAAACACTCCACTCACCCTCCTATCCACCACCTCCACCACCTCCACCTCCTCTCTTCTCTGAGACCTGCATGGCAAATTCCTCTGGAAATATCACAGGTTGTTAGCATTCCAGGGAGAATTTTACACGGGTGTACACGCAGGCGTTAATTAGAGACACTATTTGATCATTCGGCAGCTGGGCTTTATTAAAACCGCGGGTTCACATCGCCCTACAGTCACCCCCCGGCTCAGAGAGGAGTCTGTGGAACAGGAATATGCATATTCATCGCTCAGGAAATATACGCGCCAGCAGAGCAGTGTTTACTCTCGCTGTACAATAACATTTCAGTTTGAACATCAAGGACTTTGGGTTGTTTTTGGAAGAAATCGCCAGTAATTTCTCCCTTTAAATGCATGTATTTGTAAGCGGTGGTGTAAAGTAATTAAATACATTTGTATATGTACTGTACTTGCAGTAAACTTGACTAATTGGCTACTTTATTCTTCTAGTCCACTCAATCTCAGAAGCAGATGTTACACTTCTCACCTTTATATGTATTAATATCAGTTACTTATATATATATATTCTTATTTATTTATATTTAAATCTAAATAAATGAGGCTTTATTGGTACCAAAGGGGAATATACAAGTTGTTATAGCAGCATCGTAAATTATATATAAAATATATACAGTATGAATTAATCAAAATCAGCTTCACAATTACCAGCTGCAACATGTGCACATTATTGCATCAATAATTATAATCTATTCAAATGATATATGTGTTTCTAATATGGGCTATTCTGCATCATTAGTACTCTTTGTACTTGAAGTTAAGGCCTGGCATCGACTCAATACTTTAATTTATGAATGTATCGACTCTTAGGACTCTTATCTGGAAAGACTTGTGTTTTGAGAAATGTGCATATACAATGATGTCTCCTTCATTGACAATAACTTGCACAAACTAACTCACGCAGGGTATATGCAGGAATCCTGAAGTCAAATGTAAAACCTTTGAAGACCTTTTTTAAGACCCTTTCCATACATTTTAGGACCTCATCGCCACTTGGAGTTCTAACCGGTTACACTGGCGACACACTTTACCTCACATTGACTATATACAGTATTGATTGTCCTTCCTCCTTATCTTCCAACCATTTGGACGCAGACTTGCATTTCCCCATAACGATGTTGCTTAACAACCGGCGTAAACGGACCTTCGCGCGCTATCAAGCAGTGAGCGCGCGATGTCCTGTTCAGATGACGTCACATCCAACGGGATGCCATAAATAAACTACACAGAATCACACTACACACCTACGCAATGATTACATTCAGGCAAACTGTAGAATACAACCTCTTTGGACCATTTATATACTTATTGAAAACAAGCTACAAAATGTAATACCTTGGAAATGCCGTTTAATATTTTTTAATAGCCTTCATTTTCGCTAAATTGATTTATCAACTTGTAATACTTTTTAAGACCCCGCGGTGTCACATTTCTCAGAAGATGATGAGAACACTGAATCATTTAAAGATAGCAGATTTTGTGTTTGAATCACTTTTTACATTACAACGCAGTTCAAGCTCATAAACAAACTGGTATACATATTTAAATGGAATATTGATTTATTGTATTCCCTTTATTTTTATTTCACTTTGCAGTTTAATTCTTGAAATTAGACAAATATTCTTTATTTATCATTTTTGAAATATCTACATAGTAGCATCCAAGAATAGAGTCTTTGTGAAAACACAGTACACTATGTTGTGATACATAGTCATTTAGATATGAGAACACCCTCATTGGATTAGCAGTTTCACTATGCTTTGTACTTCAGTGCAGGACTTATAACTGTGACAGAGTATGTCTACGCTTTGGTATACTGTGTTAATAAGAAAAGGTAAGTAAAATATCTTTAACAACTGTTAGTTTGGCTTTTAAGAGGGTCTTAAGCTTGTTGAGGCTCTGCAAAAAATGTTTTAAAATGTTTTTTCAATGGATAACATACACTGAACAAAAATATAAACGCAACACTTTTGTTTTTGCTCCCATTTTTCATGAGATGAACTCAAAGATCTAAAACATTTTCTATACACACAATAACCATTTCTCTCAAATATTGTTCACAAATCTGAAAAAATCTGTGATAGTGAGCACTTCTCCTTTGCCGAGATAATCCATCCCACCTCACAGGTGTGGCATATCAAGATGCTGATTAGACAGCATGATTATTGCACAGGTGTGCCTTAGGCTGGCCACAATAAAAGGCCACTCTGAAACGTGCAGTTTTGCTTTATTGGGGGGGTCTGGGGGGGTCCGAAAACCAGTCAGTATCTGGTGTGAGGGGTAGGGTTAGGGTTAGGGTAATGTTGTGAATCGAGTGGCCTGTGTTCGTCGTCCATACCATACGCCTGCCCATACCATAACCCCACCACCACCATGGGCCACTCGATTCACAACATTACCCTAACCCTACCCCTACCCCTAACCCTAACCCTACCCCTCACACCAGATACTGACTGGCTTTTCGGACCCCCCCCAGACCCCCCCAATAAAGCAAAACTGCACGTTTCAGAGTGGCCTTTTATTGTGGCCAGCCTAAGGCACACCTGTGCAATAATCATGCTGTCTAATCAGCATCTTGATATGCCACACCTGTGAGGTGGGATGGATTATCTCGGCAAAGGAGAAGTGCTCACTATCACAGATTTCTTCAGATTTGTGAACAATATTTGAGAGAAATGGTTATTTTGTGTATTTCTGAATAACAAAAATCCACAGCCTCCATCAAACCACAACATGACAACCCTTCAGTGAGCTCCAGTGAGAGCCTCCACCTGAATGTCAGCTACATGGACCTGAAGTGACGTAAACTGCATCGGACCAAGGTCGACGGGGACTATAAAACAAACACCGGGTTTACAGTGAAGTCTTCGCTGCGTGAAGGTTGTCCGTGTTTCGTGTTTACACTACACGGCGGACTTTGAAATTGTTTTGCAGTGTGCAGTCTGCCCGGGGTCATTGTTTGTTTTTGACGTGTTTATACACCACACAAGGAGTAATGACTTCTACGATAGTCAGGGGGATGCAGACATGATTCTGCACAATAGTTTTCAGGTTCGCAACTCAACACTTCAACTGCTTGACCTCTTCACTGTCCTCAGCATCATTCAAAGTGATGTAAATATGAAACTGCATCAGGAAACCAGGAAGAGTTACTATGCAAAACCTTATCGTTTAGCTGCACAACAGTTTCCATACAATGCCCTTCTCTGTAAAAGGCATTTAAAAACCGGTTCAAGTTAGAAAACACCGACGCTAATACACGTGTTTGTTGTGTACGGGCAAGCACAGAAGTACTTACTTCGATCTGTGGCTCCACAGGACGTCACCACTGGAGTCTCCTCGCTGCACCGGCGAGAAAAAGGAGGAGGAGAGAAGAAGAAGAGAGTAGGTAGGAAGGAGGGGGTGGGAAAACAAACAGTGGAAATTATTTGAAGGTGACTAACAAAAAGCAAAACAGACATTCTCCCACAATCAGTGAAGTCACAACAGATTCCGTTTGGTAAGAGCTGCATGGTTTGGATAACAATACAACTTAGTGGGATTATTGAGACTGGTATTCAAACTGGGATCATTGTTCCCATTGTCATTGTTTAAAATGATCATGTTGTGATTTTGAGTGACATCACTTCTATTGGCAACACATTGAAATACACTAAGGGGCGGGACATCTCAAAGCTGAGCCGGCCCGCTAACCAATCAGAGCAGACTGGGCTCTGGTTTCGGACAGAGGGTGAAAAGAGGTGCTGCAGCACAGGCAGTATGAGAAAAATAAAGAGCTTTTTGAACATTAAAGCATGGAGACATGTCCCAGTAGAGGCACAACAGATACATCTGTGAAACCTAAAAATGAGCCTAATTTAATTCAGAATATAAATGTATACGTCACACATATTTTTAGCTGTAATAAATACTGCACCTTTTGAGATACAAATATTGTGATTTTGATTAAATTACAATTCATTGTGCAGCCCTACTGTTTGGGTTATTATTTATTATGTCTCACACACACACACCATGTATACATCACTTCAGGGACATTACATTGATTTACATGCATTTCCTGGAGACTTATCCTAACCTTAACCATCACATGCCTAACCCTAACCCTTACCCTAACCAAGTCTTCACACTAAAAGTAATGATTCCCCTCATAGGGACCTCCATTTTGTCCCATAAAGGAGGCGAGTCCCCACACGTGACTGTGTAAACAGATTTAGGTCCCCACAAGTATAGTAATGCTAGGACACACACACACACACACACACACACACACACACACACACACACACACACACACACACACACACACACACACACACACCACACACACACACACACACACACACACACACACACACACACACCACACACACACACACACACACACACACACACACACACACACACACACACACACACACACACACCACACACACACACACACACACACACACACACACACACACACACACACACACACACACACACACACACACACACACACACACACACACACACACACACACACACACACACACACACACACACACACACACACACACCACACACACACACACACACACCACACACACACACACACACACACACACACACACACACACACACACACACACACACACACACACACACACACACACACACACACACACACACACACACACACACACACACACACACACACACACACACACACGGCAGAGTATGAGCGCACTAGTGAAGGGACTCAAAACAGGTCACTTTGAAATGAATATTCATTAAAGCAGACTTAAATAGCTTCACAGTGGTGGATACATATTTAGCATCTTAAACGGGAACTCCCTTGATTAAACAAATAATGACACAAAAACTGTAACTGGGTCCAAATTAATTTGCACTAATTGCATTTAAACAATGCTCCTCCCTGACCTCAGATCAGGCATGTTTTAATTACGGGCTTCTGAAGGCTGGATCGTAACAGGGTTGATGGGAAAATAAAAAACAGCACACTGGTTGTATCCAATATAAATGAAGCTCCATGCTTAAAAGGCATTTGGTTTTGAAATCAGCCTCTCACAGCCCTACTGGCTGATGCCCCTTCACCTTAACGCCTTGGTTTGCAAACGCAGAGGGAAGAAACAGCTAAATGTGTTTCCTGAAAGGGAGGAGAGGTGGAAAAAGCCCATCCTGCCCCCAGAATCACCGCCGCCACGCCAGAGCCGCCGCTACCGGCCTTTCTGCAGAGGCAGCAAAAGTTATCCGAGAGGGGGGGTGTCTGCCAACTCAAACAGGGCCTCGCTCTCCTCCCTGTGGGCCGCCGGCCGCCCATGTGGGCCCGCGCTGCTTCCTGAGGGCTCGCTGCAGCTGGAGCACTTTGAATAAAGGTAACAGCAATGTCACAGCTACTGTAAACTTGCTCGGCTGCTCTTGTCAGCAGGACGTTCCCAATCAAAGCAGAAACAACCCCACCTAAAACTCACAAGGCTTTTCTTTTTTTGTTCTTTTTTTTTCCACCGGTCCTAAGTCCAAACTTCCCACGAATTACAAAGAGAGTACACAGGCGAGAGTACACAGGCGAGAGTACACAGGCGAGAGGGCAACCGCCGCTCCCTGATCCTGCCAAACAAAATGCCAGGAGACCGGGAGTGACATTGAGCTTTGGGCTTCAAAAATACGAGCAATTTGAAAATGATTAGAGTCTTATTTTATTGTCGAGCGCCTGACACAGGAGAGGAAACCAGCACAATCAAGCCGGCTGACTTTCTTTTTTTTTTCTGCTGAATTTAGAAACACTAATTAGTTTTGCTCTCGTAAAGCCAACCTGAAAACGACCAATTAGAAAGTGAAAATGAGACGCGGAGGAAACAAGAGCTTGTCATTTCCACTGTTTGAGTCCCATATGCACAACTTTACTGTGATGACTTTCACACACACACGTAGGAGATGATTGGCATGCCGCCTACTAAACCTGATGTCACGTACACACTCTGACCAGTTAATGGCACTTTAAATCAAAAAGCGTTTTGCTTAGTTAGAAGGGAGCCATTACAGATCTGTATGGCCACATCAAACCCAGGCTGAGCAGCTTGGGCATGCAGATGTCTGAAGTGCCAGGCTGTGGAGAGGATACACCCCCCTCCTCCTCAAACACACACACACACACACTGACCACAGCACCAGCTGCTTTCAGCTATAGACCAACCAGGGCCAAACTGTTACCCCCGCACAGGTGCCTTCTTTCTACGAATTTCCTCTTTCAAGGGTACTGGAGTTAATCCTCTGCATGTAAAACTAGTTTATACGGGGGATGGTACTTTCATGTACTTATATGTAATGCTCATACAGGCACCTGCTGAGCAAGGCATTAGAAATTAACTTGTGGACATTATCTTCAGGAATTTCCTCGCTATTCCCCGAGCAAACAGTGGTAAGCGCTCCATCACTGTCCGGTCCAAGACGGATGGGCTGTCAGAGCCTTCCCCTGTCCGGGATCCAGCTCCCGGGGCCGGGAAGTGGCTAAAAAAGGCCGGTGCTTTCCAGGCCCCGCGTCTTTTACTGGGAGTAATTCTCAGATGCCAGGTCGCTGCCAACGTCCTTGCAGCCAATGGCGGAGAGGCCAGTAAGTTCACATTAACTGCAGAGTGTAAGCGCGCTGAACATCTGCTCATGAATGAGAGCGCTGCCCACTAACTCAGCGAGTTGAGGCCGCTGATGAAAAATGCAACGTTCTCCTGGCTGGCACGCTTGTTTTGCACAATTCTCCTGAGCCTACCCCCCCCCCAGAATTATATTAAGAGAATTTCAGAACGGCCGGATGTATCTGAGAGAACAGCTGGCACTGAAAAGGGATCTGCTGCTCGGCGAGAGCTCGGGGACTTCACACGGGATCTGCCTTCTACACCGTTTGTCCTTGAAGAGGGGGAAGAAATATCAGTGTTAAGCACCCAGGTAGTAATAAGAAAGCAGAGGCTACATTTAGCTGATTACCCCGCCCTGCGTGTGCTACAGAGGACGCAGCGTTAGGAAGGAAGACATGAATCGATACGGAAGACATGAGGGGCAATGGGACAATAAGTAGCTCCCTCTGGAGACCCATTCACTCTACCTCTCCTTTGTTTGGCTTGTTTATCTCATTACATTGTTAACTAGCAGGGATCTGCCCCCCCAACCCCACAATATGGGATCAGACTAATCAGAAACAGAAGCAGTCTGTTCAGGGGGCGAGTACTTCAAAGACTTTGGAAAGTACGAAGGCAGGCCAACAATCCTCTGCTACAATGGCTGCAATTATGTGCCTCATGAGTTTGTCATATTACAAAATGCAGAAGCTATTTAAAATCCTCAGTGTACACAGGGACACAGTCTTCTCTTTCAGAAAGGAGGAAGAAGTACATACTTTAAAGTAAATATTACTTACATAAAAGTACACAAGTATGGGCATCAAAATATACTTAAATACAAAAAGTAGAAGTACTTGCTATCCCTAATGGCTTATATTGAGAATCACATATTTTACATTTCTTGATTTTTTATTATTGATTATTGAAATTAACATTAAAACAAGTAGACATGTCACAGTGTGACACAACATATACATATGAACCTGGAAAGGAGCACAATAGGGCACTTTTAATGGTAGTGGAGTAAAAAGGACAATATTGGTTTCTTAAATGTAGTGGAAAAGAAGTATAAAGTATCATGAAATCAAAATATTCTCGTGAAGTATTTAAAAATTGTACTTTGGTACAGTACTTGAGTTAATATACTTACACTACTACACCACTGCTGTGAAGATGATGAAATGGTTTGAAAATGTTTAAGGAAGTGACGACTCCTAGCAAACACTAAGAATAAAAGATTACCACACTCTATTTTCACTTCTGTGTTTCGGTGAAATACAGTTAACAGATTTCTAAACGTCAGCACAGAACACAACCTCTCTCATTGATGCTCTGAAGGATGTGGACATCATGGCAACAGCCCAAAAACTAAGGAAAGGAGATGTGTGAATATTATATTGCTATTGAAAGCCAAGAGGAGCTCATTTAGCCGGTGACAAATGACAGCACTTTGTCTTCCTGACAACATCCCTCCTTCATCAAATGTCCAACTTCACATGGAAATATGAAATCACACATTATCACACTGACAAACAATTACAACCGTGTCATTAGCAGCAACCCCGGGCCTGAAACCATTAGCATAACACAACGTAGCGCACCACGCTAACCATCAGAAGAAACACAGGATGTAGATGAAAAGACACGGATAAATCAATCTTGACACAAACAACCTGATGCTTGCAGTTCGGGAAGGATCTGAATGTTTAGTATGAGAAGAGGAAGGGATAACAGTGCTTTGAGCCAACTAAATAAATCACTAAATAATCTCGGGCAATCAAAAGTTCATCGAACAAAGATTTATGCTTTTGCCTTTATATTAAAAGTCAACACTTTAGAGGAGTTTCTCTCTAAGTGACTTAATCAGATACAGAGCATTAGTATCATTTTTAATACATCTCCCGGTGTCAGGCGGCAAATGAAAACGCTAGCCTCTGTAAATATGACTGCTTACTTCTAACACAAACATTGTTGACACCTAATGTAATTTCAGCGGGACATCCAGCTGAAAGCACACCGGGGGTAATATAATGCTCTTAATGAGAATTCCCTTCCAGCTTGAGACCTTGGCGAGATAGCCATAATGCATGGCTTCTCTTTTTAATAAAATAATTGTTACAGTTATTAAAGATGAATCTCATCACAGTCGAGATGACAAAATAATTCATTACCAAAACCGAGGCTTTAAATAGCTGCAAATTATGAAGCCCTCCCCCCCCCCCCATGCCCACCCCTTGAAAATACACTTCCAGATAAATGGGTTCGTTATTTCGTATAAATATTAGATATATGCTGCCCTTGGAAGGCAAGACATATTGCAACTGTCCGTTAAGAAGTTTGCAGACACACAATGCACCATGAATTCATTCAAGAACATCTAACAATAAATAAAACACTAATGAAATAAATGCCTTTATTTCATTTACATTTTAACTCTTAGAGTTGTGGCTAAATCATCGTTCATAATATTTGCATTTTGTTATGTTCAAACAAACCTTGAGGAAAAAGCTGGATTTTGTATCTATGTTGTCATCGTTATGTATTATTATTTACATGTTTCTGTATTAAAGGGACAATTCATATTTTTTGTAGTGGGGCTGTATGAGGCGCTAGATATTTCCCTTTAACGAGGCCCTCTGCTTTTTGGGGTTTTCCCTTTCCTGTAGTGTGCTATATAGGTTTTAGTGCATGTAAATGGTCTGCAAAAGCAAAATCCCAAAGTCCCCCCCCCCTCTGTCTGAAATGCCTCCATTGGTCTCCATTGTTTACGTCCCTGACATGACATCACTACGCAACACTCACGCTTCTATTGGATAGCGCTCCAACACATTATACGTGATAGGCTAAGGGTCGGGACATCTCTAAGCGGTTGACCAATCACAACAGAGCCGGACAGCTAACCAATCAGAGCAGACTGGGCTCTGGTTTCAGACAGAGGGTGAAAAGACAGGCAGTATGAGAAAAATAAAGAGCTTTTTGAACATGAAAGCATGGAGACATGTCGCAGGAGAGAGGCACAACATACAAATATCAACCTGAAAATGATAGGGCCCCTTTAATTGTTAATGCTATAAACTGGCAAACAATTATGTAAAGTTGCTCATATATGTTATCAGATCCCAAGCAGTGTCTTAAAAAAAAATCGAATTATTGATTAATTGCTTGGTTTATCTCAATTAACATGTATGAAGCCACATGGTTACAACACTGCTCTGCCTCCATGATGCTGCACACATTGCAGATTTATTTTGGAGCCTGCAGCGTTCCTCCTCACCTCTACGTGTGAAACTGAGAAAAAGCTTGCAACACATGTTGGTAACAAACTTCCACCCAATCCCCCCCCCTACCTCATTCTCGTTCACAGCTCTCTTATCGCTTTATTTATGTATTCAAAAGAGATAATTTACAGTGATGGCATGGAAACTTCCCAGCATGCCTTTTAACCTGTCGTTTTTCACTCTCTCCGCAGCAGGATGGCCAGAGGAAATGCTTTATTAAGATCCTGCCGACATGAAGAGCCGCTGTGACTTACTGGTGCATTACTGTCTAAAAGGCAAAGTTATTTAGACCAATAAAAGGCTAATATATTGTTGGAGTGGAATTACACATAAGTTATCTCTGCCTTAATAACATCACCGCAACCCCTGATGTTGTTTAGATCAATAAAGCCCATTAAAGTAGAGACCTCGAGCACAGATAAGGCTGCAGCGCCGCGGCAAAACACCGCTCGCTGGCATCTGAGAGCTGAGGTCTTTCTCCGGCAAACAAGAAGTGGCCAAAATGAGAAAAACACTTCAAACGTAATACCATAAAAAAACCTTATTTCATTGTCTGCCTTATGGAGCCTTCTAGTCTGCAGATAAACAAGTGGAGAGATGCTAATGGGTTTTAGATGTTGGTACAGAGCAGAGGGGTAGGGAGAGGAGGGGGGGGGGGCAAAGGCTAACTACCGCCTACAGAGTATGAATGTTAGAAGTAACGGTGTTACATAATAATTGAAATGTTTGTTACTCGGCTAAATAATGAATACATATACAATTTGGCAAAATAGTTTGAGCTAAACAGGATTTGATTGACCTAAATTTGACTGAAAGACAATACAACTTTTGTTACAACAGCAACGTATGATGACTGATCCAGGTTATCGGTCCCGTAACTGTCAGAGTCTGTTCTTCTTATTTATTTTCCATTAACCAGTCTTTAAACACGGCCAGAGCCCATACCGTGTTCCCTCTGTTGACTTCCTGTCTGTCTTCTTCTGCAGATTTCTCTGACGTCCAGCTCTCTGTCGTTTAACCTCTTTCCTTCTCTTGATCTCTTTTTATTTTCTATATTCTGGGGACGGTTTAGCCATTAAGGATCCAAATAATTGTGCTCTTTATTAATATCGAAATCAATATTCAAAAGGTACTCCATGGTGTTTTCTCATGTCCTAACTTAACCTGAAGTGTTCATTTAATTTAAGCTGGCATTAAATTGACCGGACTTCTTTCAGCGCATGGATATGACTGCACTTGGTCCCTTGATCAGAGCAACCTTAGCAACAGTCTGCTATTGAGAAATATTGAGAAATAGCAGACGATCAAAATTGACCAATTAGAATTGTGTATTTATCCAAGCAGTGTAATCATTCTTAATTAGGGACCATCAATCAGTTGTTTAAATGTCTCAAAACCAATGTTGCTTTTAATTCACCCATGCTTATTATTATTATTTAGAGAAGATTTGGCTTTAAAAATGATAATAGATTTGTATTTGTATAAAAAGAACAACTTTTTGATTATGCCAATAATTAATCTTATAAAATATGCTGGGAAATCATTTCATCATCATCTCCTTTCTTTCCACTAGCCTCCATGTCATGTGACGACTGACTCCCAATCCAAACCAGATCATATTTCTGAACCTGACAAATAGCATAGATTTAAGAACAAGCTTCTTGTATTTATGGAGTATGGATTCATTATGATGAATCATTGTCATAATCTGTACTGATGTCAAAATAAACTAGGACTTTGACTGGTGGTAAAAGCAGCACAAATCCAAATGAGTGAAAGTCATCTGCAAACCAGAAAGGGAAAACTGTCTCTGTATGAAGCCACGTGCAGCGGTAGGTTCATCTGACTGTATATAGTGTACGCAGGGGGTTGTGGTTTCCCATCATGCAGTGCTCATTCTTATCAGTGTCCACCAGGTGATGCACTAAATCATGTGTGCAGCGACAGTCCTTCATCAGAGGTGTGAAGATGACCACAGCCTTAGCAACTCCCTCAAGGCTCCTCCCACAGATAGGACATCAACACAAAAAGGAGAAGAGGACTCAGAAGTGTGTGTCTTTGTGTGGGTGTACGTTCACTTGTGAATTGCAGCACCAGAGACAACTCAGTTCTCCACAGGAAACCACAGTTTTGACGCCATCTCTTATAAAAACACATGAAATGACAAACAATATGTTTTTTCTTTAAAGAACGCTGTGTCCCTTATGGCGTACGCACCGTCAATAGGAAGTTTACAGACATGTTTACAGACATGAAGCCGCTCAGGTGGGGGAACTGCTCTCACAACAGAAACCTTTTAAAGGGCTTCTAGTGCTTTTTGCACCCTCTCACCTCGGTTTGCATTTCAGAGAAGCACTCTGGCAGATACTGCGAGACTGTCCAAAATACATGTTTCCATCCTCTCTATTCCTCTCCTTTTTATTCGTCTTGCCCATTTTACTGTCTTCATCTAGAAGCTGTAGCCACTGCCGCAATATTGTATCTAACCTTATCGTCATTTGGTTAATGTCAATTTTGTTTATTTGCATAAAATAAATATGAAGGGGGTTACAATGTATGTCCGATTGTGGTATATATGGAGCCTGACTTCACTGCATATGGACTTCAGGATATATGAGGGTCATTTTCAGGATGAGACGTATTTTGTGCCATTACAGTCACATGTTTTCATACAAATGTAACGAAGGCACTGAACAAATATGTTGAATAACAAAAATTATATTTTGGCAAAACTGCAGGGGCACAAATATTCCTAAAGATGCCGTTTTAAAAGTGGAATTTAGTTAAAATACACAACGTAATCAGCTCCTTGTGCCAACTTGAGTTAATCAAAAATGTTCCAAAATAAGTGTGCATCATGAACGTGTATTGAATACAATCTGTGTGTGTGTGAAATCATTTAGATGTATTCCTATATAAGTTTGACTGCAAGCTTACACATCAGATATTTGGGTACCACTTTACAATAAGACTACCCTTATAAAGGATCCATAAAGGGTTAATAATTAGGTTGTAAACACTTTATTAATCATTAAGAACCATTTATAAACCAGTTCTAACTTAGTTGTCATGCATCAACACAGGCTCACTATTTGGCAAGATGACGAAGCCTTATATTGGCTACTTAGCGAGAATCACCTCAGTGAGCAGCAGATACCAAGGATGCTGGCTGATGAAGAAGAAGTAAGCTAGGTAGCCAATATAAGACATAGCAGATGCATGTGGGCTCACTATTTGGCAAGCAACCGGTCACAGTTGCCCTGTCTTATAAAAGCTTATTAATGATTTATAAAGTGTTCACAACTTAATTAATTAAACTATTCGTAAACCCTTTATACGGGTAGTCTTATTGTAAAGTGGTACCGATATTTGTAAATAGCAAGTGATATCAAAAGTAAGTAAAAAGGAATAAACAGCAGATACATTTTATCTGTTAAGGCTATTGGCTTTGCTAATGTATTGCATTCATACATAGCTGTGGCAACATCTGCAGTTGAGGATTTCTTCATCACTAAATTTAGACCATGCTAATATTTTGTTAAATGGTTTATATACAAGACCTTTAAAAAGGGCAGGGAATACAGGGACAGGGGAGAATAGCCGTGTGAGTGTCCATACACACAGGCAATGGTAATGATGGCGAATAATATCCTTGCAAAATGATCAACTCTGACAATTTAATATTACCCAACAATAAATACAACAGAGCAAAAAAAGAGGTAAGAAAGAAGGGGAATTAAAAGCCCATGCGAGAGGCGATCTTCCTCCAGCTCCAAGTGACAGCATAAATAAAGTGTGGCACATCTTTTACCTTCTTCAATTATCTGCCGTTTGACATGCGAGCCAAGCACAGTGTAATTAACATCTCAGGAGATAATGGGGTCGCTACTCACTGATCAATCTCACACATATATTATTTGCCTTTTACCAGTCCATTCTCCTGTTATGCTGGGAGGGAAATGTTCCACAACAGATTCATTTTCCTTTGGATTGGGGCATTTAATAAAACTCAGCTAATAGGTCTAATTATGACTCACCCAATTGAGCTCATCTTGCAAACATCTATTAGGGCCAACACCCAGTTCAAACAGAGCCCTTGCTATCACAGTAAAAAACACATTCATGCTATTTGTAACCGTGTTGTCATTTTCAATTATTAATAATAATAATAATACTTATATAGCGCTTTTCTAGAAACTCAACTTTGTTAATCGATTCAATTATCAATTTGGCTGTTTGCTATATCCTGGCTTCAAAATGGTGGAACAAGCCCCAAGGAAGTGAGCCAGGCGCTGGAGAAGATTTTTTCGTAGTGGCCAAACACTTCTGTGTGAGTCTTGGTTGTCAATGGGCACAAACAAAATGTTCCCCATTGATTTGCATCGGGAATGAGACGTCTGAAAATCAGCAGAGGCTTATAATTGACCCAAATCAACTAGCCAATACGAACACTTGAATATCCCATACTGAAATCCTTAGGTCCTAAAAGTCGTGAAATCTGCAACTTTGACGTAAAGGATAGGTCCAGGGCTTAAGGAAAGTGCAAGTGTGTATTCCCTATGGGCCCAGATCCCCAGAAGAGCTGGATATTTTGTATGAGACAGGAAGATTTTGGTTTCACACGTCGCAGGAAATAATGGGCCCCCGTCACCAGCGTTGTGGCAAGTTCTCTTCATGAATGGTATCATGACAGCAGAAAATGTTTTTGATTGGTAAACCGCTTCTTAGCCTATCCTGCATAACAAGGTCTCTTTAACACCCTTAAAACAAAAAGCAACACTGATAAGAGATCAATTTTCAAAAGTAATTTGACTGTGCCAAACCAAGCCAAAGTGTTATTTCAGCCAAATAAATCATATCTATATACAACATTTATAAAATATACTTAAACAGGTTTTTCTTGTGCTACAATTGTTTATATATACAGTACAGTCTATGGCTACAACCCACCAACAATGTGTGCATGTCATGGCTCTTCCCAACAGGAATGGTGGTTGCCTGGCCCCCTTCACGCTCATAACTGCAGAGCTCTCCTCACTCAGGTTATTTGCCAGATGCCAGACCTCAAATCATCGCTGAGATTTATGTTGTTTGTGATGTGTTGTTTCTTTCAGGACCGAGGCCGACTAAGGAGAGAAACCACACTTCCTCTTTAAGAGGCTAAAGTGAAAAGAGTGTGTAATAACTGTGTCCCTGTAATGACAACTGCTGCCAACGTTGCATCACTCACAGATCTTTTAATAGCATCTGTGCTGTGGTGTTAACCTCAAGACTGAGCATAATACTTGCCATTATTTGGTTCTGCAACTAGCCTGCTACGCATGGCTTTTTTAAGCAACAGAAATCCTCAATTATTAACTCAGCCAGAAAAACAACTGGTCCTGAGCCACCGTATAGCTCATTTGGGGCTGAGTCCCCGCCGCAAAGGACTTGGGTTCAAATTCGACCAAGGGAACATTTACCATCCCCTCTGTCTCCCTTTTGAAATCTGTCTCTCCATTAAATGCCCTGGTTGCCCTAACCCTAAAATATACAATACTGGTCCGATTTTCATTAAACTTGGGTTAAGCGTGTAGCATGGGGAAAGGAACATTTTGGGGAATATACACACGTTATTTCATTTGTTTGTTAATAATGCGGTACAGCCCTTGACTAATATCATAGGTTTCCAAATTCTCTTAAAGTTGTTTGTTGTTCTATTTGTGGGTGATTGTGTTACTCAAGGTGAAGCTGTCAAATGTAAAAGCAAGCAAAACCATTGTTAGTGCTGGTGCATGAGTCTAATACCTCATTCACACCAACGGTGTTTCAGGGCCGGTTCGGAACTGGAGCTTGAAAAGCACCGGGTTTTCCTGTTCACACTGCAGCGGAGCAGCCTCTTAGCTCCGGAATCCGGTTCATTTCGAGCACCAAAAAATTGTCCGGCCAGAGCAAAAGCACCACATACGGCCCGCTTACGTCGAGGCGGGGGCAGGGGCAGGGGCGGATCAACTCCTGAACAACAACAAAAAGCCGGCGTTTTATCCAGCTTGTACACAACGATGGAGAAACTTAACAAGCAGCAGTGGTCCACTGAAGAGACCAGCTACCTACTGGGAATCTGGTCTTCCGAAGAGGTACAGAGGAAGCTGGAGCACAATCGGCCATTGTTGTTGTTGTCGGTGTCAGCTGTGAGGGGTTTCCGGGCGGTTTGGCTTTATGAAGCAGGCACGCAAACGGTTACGTCATGACGCAAACGATGACGCAATGACGCAGCACCGGTCGGACTCTGGGCAGTGTGAAAAGAGCCGGAGCTAAACCGAAGAACCGGTTCTGAACCTGAAAAGCTCTAGCACGGAGCTTGAACCGGAGTTGCGTTGGTGTGAATGAGGTATAAATGGGATGAACCCTTTTTTTGTTGTTGTGTGTGTTGGTTTTATTGGCCAGTCTGTGCAATCTTTCTGCTTTACTGGTTTCAAATGGGCTGCTCGTTCGACCATTATGGAGCCAGGATGGCAAACAGGACTGTTTTAGTTTAGGTGTATCTGGGTCCAACTCCCAATGAGGGAGTACCAAGCCGATTGGCCGTTGCACAACAAAGTGCACGGGCTGGTAGGAAGGATCCATTCACAGCAAGGTAGGCAAGTACCAGCGTCTTGAAGAGGATTCGGGCAGCCAGTGAAGGGGAGATGTTTGTGCTTTTTGTTGCCTGCTTTTCAAAAAGGGATGCCAATGGCCGCTTCATCCTAACTGTTGATTATATTCATTAAAACGATTAACCCAGTCCTTCTAGTATACCTACAAAAATTCAACTAAGATACTCTTTAAAAGGTCAAAAACAAAAAAAGACATCAACCTATAGTAGGCAAACAGCTGATCAAAAGAAGTGAATTTGAGACAATGCCTGCTGCCGTTGCTGCGGGGATTGTTAAAAGCTGCACTTTGTATGATTGTAGTGTATGATTAACTCGACGCTGCCTGGACATGCGGGGGCTGTTTTTACAATTTGGGCTTTAACAGATGTGCGTTTTATGTGGCAGGTTCTCCAGAGTTTAGATGCCGCTGTCCGCATAGATGAGGCCGTAAGGCAGCTCGTAAAAGCTGCCTTTGAAACTTTGGGGAGGGTTAATGCCGACATAACAGCTAGTGGGCAGAGAGCTGTGTGGCTCACCTCTTCAGCACACTCACATGCAGTCATGGAATCTGAGTAGATTTACTCAAGTACGATTTTGAGGTACTTTTACTTTACTTGAACATGTTCTTTTAATACTACTTTATACTCCCATTTCACTACAATAGGGAATATTATAATTGTTCCTTCAATACGAAGACTTTACATTAGGATTTCTGCATAAAACAAAAATCACTTTTTGTCAGATCACAAAGGGAAAGGCGCTAATCCTCTCCCGTTTAAATGAAACTAGGCAATAGTTTATACAATAACAGATTTTTCTTACAATCAACTGAGAAAATGATTTATCATTTATAAACTTTAAGGTTTTTTTAACACATTTTGAGTTTTTGGGGTGTTTTTTGTTGTATCAATTTAATTATGTTCTGCATAGGAGCATTTTAACATATAACTTTCGCTTATTATATTTTTACAAGATTTTTTACATCCAACAGAGAATTTAACAGTGTGGTGTTCATACTTTTTCTAAACCAAATAACCCCAATACTTCTTCCAACACTGCTCACAGTGCTGCCCAACACGCCGCCAGATGAAAGCCAGTGAAAACCGGCTACATGTTAACTTCTATCCCCCAAATGAAGTCATATTTCCTGCATCTCCACTCCTGTGCGGTATGAAATAATGCAGGACACACTTGCATCTCCAAAACGAGCACTTTACCGTAATGTGAAAACTGTATTGTAGGGTGACGACAAAGGTAATTGTACTGCAACCACATTGTAATTACTGTGATTTACACACCATCAACCCCCCCTCTCAAACCTAGCTTTACAAGGTGGAATTCCTGGCAACACACACACACACACACTCTTTTGGACTGTCTTAAAACACTCCCTCTCTTTAACACTTTCTCATGTTCTCAATTTGTTCTTTTTCTCTATACTTCAAACGTGGTTTTCCTTTTCTTTTTTGTTTTGTTGCTAGAGACAATCTTTGTCCCACAATGCAATCTTAAGTCTTCACACGCCCTTTTTTTCTCAGTGACCTGTGTTGACTTTGGTACCACCTCCCGGGCCCGGCAGGAAGGCCTGCTGAGTGAGCTCTGCATCCAGGCCCAGCCTCTTACACAATACAGCCCTCCTCCTCCCCCTGATAACCCACTTCCCATTCTCGATCAAACCTGGGGATTGTAGAGTGAGGGTGGAGAAGATGGGAGGAGAGGTGTGTGTGTGTGTGTGTGTGTGTGTGTGTGTGTGTGTGTGTGTGTGTGTGTGTGTGTGTGTGTGTGTGTGTGTGTGTGTGTGTGTGTGTGTGTGTGTGTGTGTGTGTGTGGGGTGGGCGGCACATCCTGCGTGAAACCGCATCCTGAACAAGCATCGCTGCATCTCACTGTAAATAAATACTCTCTCCTCCGCGCCGCTTCCGTCAACTGTCACCGCCTTGGCTCCCAATCACCTTCAAGTCCAAACAGGAAAGTGCAGGGAGGCGAGGCAGACGGCAGATATGAGCTTTCATTTGCTCCTCGCTGCACTTTAGCCCCGCCGCTCAGCGCTTCCTATTCTCTGACCAGCTGCCCCGGCTCCCTTCCAGACCCTCGGTCCTTCCTGTCACCTTTTCATGACTGCATTATCCAGGACGAGGCTCCCTGTGTCGCTGGGAAATCACCTTTGGTGTTGCTGCCCCCCCCCCCCTTTTCCTCCGTTTATGAAGTACTGTAGGAGACGTTCAAAGCCACGCGCCGCATCCTCAGAGGAGCACTGCTGCTTTGTTACCTGCTAATCCCCCCGTGCATTATCACAGGAGATGCAACTGAGCAACAGAGCATGACGGAGGCAACAACGGAGACATGACAAGCTCTCCGTGCATGAAGCGCTTTGTGTCGCCAGGCTGTACATCATTTGATTAGGTATCAAAGCTTGTTATGATGACAAACCAACCTGTGTTCAATAGAATTAAATGTTTTGGATTATAGACACAAAAAGCAACGACTCAATAAAAGGGGATTTATCTGGTAGCAGCGACACTTATCATGAATACTCTTCTTGTTTTATGTGCCATTATCAATGTTTCCGTGAAGAGTGAGAGCATCCAGGCCCACAGTACTCCTCTTGCATTGCCTTATTACACTTCATTGAGTTGAGCTGAAAATTGCATGCAGCTGCTGACTGCAGAGTTTGGCCTGAGCTCGAAAAACCACTCAGTAACTGACCTGTCAACACTGTGAGACAGTTAGCCTGAATGCTGTCTTGTAGGCGTTACATGAGACAAGTTTTTCTTATGTAATGTCATTTCTTACTGATTTCTGAAATTCAAATGGTCATATATAGATTTAAATATCCAAAGATTGTGTTGTCGCAAGAAGAGTTCCACTTTAGGAAAGGGTAAACCTCTACAATTATATTAGGGCCTCTTTAAATTGCCATATAAATCAACATGTTCTGTATATGATAAATATAGCTAAACATGATAACAAAATAAGGGCATCCTGAGCCTTTACTGTTTATTCTGTACACAAAGCCTGAGTTAGAAAAGCACTACATTGTAAGCACTTAAATGCTCCAACAGTGATGACATTCTGCATGTAAAGGATACAATGTGACTTCTATTCAAATGCATAAAACCATGATCTGAGTTAAAGGGTGAAGGAAGTAACACTCAAATAAATTATTCTCACAGTTAAGCATTCTGGATACAACAAGTTGTCTCAGTAAAATAGAGCCTCACTGTTTGAAACAGGAAGAGATGATAACTGTTATTATTTTCCAACCAAATTGGCAGTTAAGATAGGCACTTCATGCAAAGTCATTCATGGAAAAAAAGAACTGTGGGGAACAAGCAACAGATACAAAAAAGCCAAATATTTTGTGTGTTAAGTGTTTTAGCTTTGTAGTCAGAAATAGAGTGCTTTCTTCAGAGCGGCATTTTTTTCTTATGTATTCTATTATTTGTGTTAATTTGTGCCATCTTGATCCTCTCTTCCCCTCTTTGCCTAAGGAAAGGCTCATTGGCCAGACACGTCACATTAAAGAGCAGCGTCTCACTGAGCATGTCACAACCTGCCCAGGGGGGGTGTGAGTGTGTTTATGTGTTATCCTCAGGACCCCCGATTGTTGTTCATTTCCTGTACCAAGATTAAATAAGCACATAGGCCAAAATGTGCTCTTCCTCGGCCCTCACCCACATCACGGCACTTTTCCGCACAAGTGGCTGGCTACGGATAATTATACAATTAAAACAATTCTCCGCATCCATCTGTCAGCCTGATCTAATTCACCAAAGGAATGACACTAATGGAGTTTTTCTGTCTCTCCTTTCCCTCACAACACAGCTCAGAGAAGGAAAACGGAGAGAGTTGTGTTTGTTTAGCAGGATGCTGGTGGATAAAGTTGAGACGCGGCAGTTATTTTTATTACGACCCGCAGTTCAGCAGGGAAATGGGGAGGTTCATTTGATTGTTGGTTCAAATTAACCCTGGGGTGAGGAGAAAAGAAGAACCGGAGTGACCCTCTTATTTTCTGAGACAATACTCGCTTCAACCGAGGCCGACATTAATAATTCATCGTGACAAAATGCATTACCAGGGAAGCTCGAAGTGAAAGGAAGAGTCGACAGAAAAACAGTCACATTAGGGCCGTCGTATAGCGTGTACTTGGGATCAGACCATGCCGATAGGCAAGCCTACATTAAGTTAGCCGGGGGCTGAGGCAAATGTTCGTAGTGGCCAAACGGTGGTACGACAACTTCAATGAGAGACCGTGTCATCATTTAGGCCCAAAAAGACGTAACGGAGCAGATTGGAGGCAGGATTTAAAAAGGGCGCTATTCTGCTTTTTGGGTTTTTCCCTTTCCTTTTGTGTGTTATATAGGTTTCTGTGTTTGTAAATAGTCTGCAAAGGCTACAATCAAAAGTTCCCTCCAACGGGAGTTTCCCCCTGCCTGAAACGCCTCCATTGGACTCCTTTGTTCACTTAAAAGTAACATAATGACATCATTAGGTAACACGAGCACTTATATTGGCTAGCGTCCCAACACTTTGTATAAACTAAGGGGCGGGACATATCTAAGCAGTTGACCAATCACAACAGAGCCGGACAGCTAACCAATCAGAGCTTAAAGCTTGGTAGCAGCAAGTAAAACATGTAATCTTACGGTTTAAATGAACATGCCTTCATATTGAATTTTAAGTGTAGTTTCTGGTCTGAAGAGAAGTATAAACTAACACTGTGTCATTGTAGCACAGCACAGGGTGTGTGAGGGAAACAGGGAGGATTTAGTCAAACTTTGACCTGGATATCCTGCATGTCCGTCCACCCAGCACGCACCAGGAACAGGGATAGGAACCACTCCTACACGAGTTCAAGGGGAAATGCTTGCATGGCGTGGCTGTGCACTCTTACCCAGCAGAGAGTTTTATGTTTATGAGCTCTGCTGATGGGGATGCGCACATCCATTAGATATGAGTCCTCCTATAGAGAAGGGGCTCTGGTATTAACCCACAAGCAAGTGCCCCATCAGCAGAGAGGAAAAAGCTGCCTTTTATGGCAACGGATCAGACACTCAAGCCATTGGCCGCAAAGCCCACAAATGAGGCGTTAAGTGTAGTGGCAGGGCAGCAGAGAGAAATGACCCTCTGCTCAGCCACGCATGAACCTGCCCTCTGCCTCCTTCCCTTTCTCTCCGTCTTGCTCTCTAGCACCTCCCCCAACAAAATAAAAAAGGAATCAAAGCATGCTTAATGGCACGACAACCACCAAATAACAACTGTCGCCTGCAGCAGAATTCATTAAAGTATTGGTGACGTCGCGGCCGTGTAATGTCATTTTTATAATTGAATATTAATTCTTCTTACGCAATATTTGGAGGGATTCCTAATGGACGTTTTCTGTAATTAATTGCCAGATAGAGGCAGGGCGAAGTTAAGAAACACCACCTGACGTGGAGATTGGGAAAGAGAGTGCGGCGAGGCGGCCTGCTGGGAAGGTTTCATCATTGCGCCTGACCCCCCCCTGCTGCTGGAGATGGGGAGATAGACTCCTCTTCACAGTCAGAGATTTAATTGCACGCAGATTCCATTACCTCTGCACAAATGTCACATTCTCTTCTGATCAGGGGGCACGGCAGCCACTGGCAAGCAGCCAGACTGTAGTGCAGAAAGTGCTCAGCCAATCAGAGCTCAGCGTGCGGACAGAGGTGAGCGGAGGGACAGGAAGACGACAGAACGAAGAAGATATTAAAAAACAAAAGGAGAACACAAAGCTGCTGACGGTGCAACTCTGAGATTGAGGGCAATGTGCTGGATTAACAGATATTTAATTAAATGAATTTATTATTGTCATTACTATTATTAATACTATTAAATGTTGGAGCACTAATTCTCATATTAATACATTTGAAAGATATTAAAATTGTGCCATACTCTATTTAAAATGTATTAAATACTTACATCTCAATTATTGACAAGGTTACAGGAAACAGAGTGGATTGACTGGTCGAGGGATTGTTATAGGTGAAAATAGAATTGATGCATGAAAATATAAATGAACGCAAATAAACGTTAATTTGATATTATTACATTTTCACAAGAGATATATTTAAATGAGCGCAGAGTCTTTCTCCAAATACCCTAATATTTAACAGCATTTTTAGACAGATATTGTGCAGTTACAGAGTGGACGGATCCATGTCAGGATGTACATGTAATAATATTACATTAATGATATTATCATATCATTGTTTTAAGCCTATTATTGATATAACTCAGGAATTGTTGCTTCCTCAGACGTTTTAAAGTGGCTCTGATTGGCTTAAGATTTGAAAAACCTTTCTAAATGATTTGGTGTTATTTGTGGGCAGCAATTCAAAGGCCCCACAAACACAGTCTTGGAGTTTCATTTATACAAAAATAATTTGCAATATTGGTCAGTAAAATGGTAATTAGATATTTTCTCCACAACATTCAGGCCTCATCAATGCTCTCTGGACGCAATAAAAGTGATGAAAAGCTCAGAATCGACTGTTGGGATCTGCTTCCAGCTTATTACGGCTCGATACAAATAAGCCTAATAGTCTGACTGAACAGGGTTACACACACACACACACACACACACGAAATAAGAGACATCTTAGTCACACATACCCCGATCACTTGTGCAGTACAGACTGGCACTCCATTCCTCCAATCAGAATCCAGCTCACAGTCTTGAGGGCAGGAGCGCTGAGGACACAGACAGAAAGAGAGAAATAAGGAAGGGGGGAAATACAACCATTACAAACAGGAAGTGAAAGGTGGGGAAAGCCCCTGATCTAGTACAATGAGCCTACATGTACAGAGATGACATAAGAAGTCAAAAAAGTAAAAGTGATCAGCCACAAGTATTTGATTTGTTCTGACGCATTCATTCCTATTGGAGTTGCCTGCATTTAAGCAGCTATGACAGCTATCACACGAAAAATACTAGAAAGATTTTAGAGCTTCATTTCTCACCATAAAACAGTAAACATGTCACATGGTTTCCCTTTGATCTCTGTTTAGAGGGTGTTAGAATTACCCACATGAAAAACATGCGACATCAATATAGCTGTATCTGATGTCATATGTGAAGAAAACATCTAACCACACTAACTGTATTTGTTTCCACTGACTACGAATGTTCATTTTACCATTAAACAACCTCATTTGTATTATTTAAGAAGGATTAGATATACTAGTCATCTTAAAAAACTAATCCAATAACAAGTAAAGTAAGTACGATTTTGAATCAACTCATTACTTCCAAAAATATTTCTTGTACGTTTGAAAAAATGTTCTAGAGAAGAAGCTTGATATTGCTCGATGGAGAGTAATTGGTTGCGTCAAACATTTTTGAGTGATTTGTCTAAATAAATTAAACCCTTAATAGCAGCCTTTTTCATAATTCTTGCAAGCTTTTTCTTAAATCCAGCAAAAATTAATTTACAGTAAAATAGTGGTTATTTTTAAATGTGAGGAATGACAAAATTATCTTTTTAGGCAAGTTTATTTATGTAACACTTATATTTAGAGTTAGAGTTAGTTATTTAGAGTTAGTTATCTTTTGGGTTAAAGGTGGGGTATGTCATCTATTTCAGAAAGACTTTTGTTATATTCCATGGAATGGAACATCCCGATAGCAATGAATAAATGAAATGCTTTGACAAAAAAGAGATTTAAAAAATTCATCAGTGGAAGCCGTAGTGCTGTAAAAAGCACGACCAATCATCTGAGCCGGCCCGGCTAAAGTAACTGGATGGCCTACCTGCCTGTCAGCCTTCCACCTGTGCACAAACTTATCTCGTGCCCTCATTGGTCATGTGCGTGTTCGTGTGTGTTGGAGGAGGGGCTCTGGAAGGAAGTCTGAAGGAAGGGGCAGATTTGTTCCGGTTGTGTGTACTTTCAAATTCTAGCGCACTCGAGCTGGTTTCTCCAAGATGACATACACATAAGTTAACCTTTATGTGTTCACGTAATTGAAACCAGTTCAAATAGAAAAGCCCATAATATTACACACTTTACTCTGCTTTCATTTCATTTCAAACCTTTATTTAAGCAGGTGAATACCATTGAGATCATCGATCTCTGTTTCAAGGGAGACCTCCTGCAAGTAGGTTCCACATGAAGACATAAAACAACAGAAAAACAAAAAGGACATCATACAGCAAAGTTACAGGGATGTACATACCTAACGACATGTACAGATACCAACAGTATCTGATTGCATAGCATCTATCCGAGCTTTAAAAACATGTAGTGGAACCAGATTGCTCAGTTTCCATTCTTTTTGAAGACTGTTCCAAGTTAGTGGAGCTGCGCACCTAAAAGCTTTCGTCCCTAAGACAGTCCTAGCACTAGGCACGTTTAACAAAACCACATCATGAGATCTCAGGCAATAGCTACTTTCAATTCGTCGTGTGATCAGAGAGCAGATGTAAGATGGGAGTTTACCTAACATGGCTTTGCAGATGAACATGTACCAGTGACTGAGCCTCCGTACAGTGAGTGAAGGCAGACCTAACCTGGCATACAGGGTACAGTGATGGGTTAATACTTTACAGTTAGTAACAAATCTCAGTGCGCTGTGATAGGCGGCATCTAACTTGATCAGGTAATAGGCAGGTGCATTCATATAGACCAGATCACCATAGTCCAGCACAGGTCAAAAGGTCACAGAGACTAGCCTTTTCCTGGCCTCAAGCGAGAAACAGGACTTGTTTCTGAGAAAGAAACCTAGCCCTCAGCTTTCTAAGCAGATTATTGACCTGAAGTTTAAAAGAGAGACAATCATCAAGCCAGATACCAAGGTATTTATAACAGGCAACCACTTTGAGTACTTGTCCTTGCATAGTGACAATACCCAAAGTGGTCTCCGGTGTCTTTTTGGCTTGAATGCCATCATTTGTCACACCGGCTATTTGAGTACATTTACTGAATCCAGAATCGATTTTGAATTGGGGATTATTTTGTAACATTTATCGAATCAAATTGAACCATTGTGTACAGACATATTCACACCCCTAACAAACCTCTGGTATAAAACCCAAAGTCTGATTGTTCTGGAGACTGCATTCACATATGCACTGACCTATAAACCCAGCAGTGGTGTTATCATTAGGACTTTTATTTATGATAACATATTTTTTACATAAATGATCCATGATTTGTACCACTACTGAAACATCTGAAACAACACTTTGTTTATTCAGAAAGCTGCTCTTGAGCTAAAAAGCATTCATCTGCGACCAGATAAACAAGTGGGAAGATGCTAATGACTTCCAGATAACGCTTCAGATCATGCAAATGAGGCAGCAGGATGGATGGCTTCTGGCTTTGTCGCTGTCACACGAGTCACGGCTGCATGTGTGGCTTGTTGCCCTGTGATATATGTGTGTACCACTTCTGCTGTTTAATGTGGCCGTGTCTCCGCCACACAATTCAGCTGCCGGTTAATTGGCCTGCTGCTCTACGAGGAAGCGTGTCAGAAACTAAATCTATAACTCTGTTTCTGGGTGTAGCAGTGTACTCCGAGCAGACACAACAAACCACAGGCCCGACGTCCCAACTCCTCGTAATGCACCAGAGTGGAATTCCACTGACTCCATTAGAGCGGCCGTTGTTTCCACAGACGGACCACATTCCTGGGCCTGCCATCGACCCCAGATAAGACCCGTCTGATTGCTCCGTTGCATCCCTGTTATTACTTCCAAAAATATGTTGATCCCGACTGACAACTGTCCTTTAGAGCATTTATGGCTGTGCTATTGATTCCCCAAGCCCCTCAAAAGGAGCGATTGTTTTGTTTTTTTAAAGTTAGGGTTAGCCACCGGTGCCTTTGTTAAAGAGACAGATTTCAAAGGGGGTGAGCAAGTAAATAGTCGATATAATAATCAAACCCAGGTAAGCCAAGCAACTCTACAAGTTTGAATGCAACTCTACCAGGTAAGATATCGAGCAGCCTGTAGCAATTCCTTTTAAAGAGGCCCTATTGACATCACTTTGTAAGACTCACACTTCTATTGTCTAGCACTCCAACACATTGTACGTGATAGGCTAAGGGGCGGGACATCTCTAATGCCCCGGCCACACGAGGACGAAAACGGCCGTTTGCGTTAATGTTTAGTGTCATATAGACCATTCGGCCACACGAGGACGACCGAATACGGCACTAAACGACTGAGGAACCGAAAACGGGTCCCAAGGTGGATAGAACGGCATACGCAACGCTCTGGGGGGGTCAAACGGCTCCGTGTGTGCGCCCTATACGAACATTTTCTGATAGTGATTGCGCAATAGCCCCGCCTCTCCCCACCTCTGCTGCTCACCCCCGCGTCAAAGTAAACTGCACACTGAATTCAGATTATTTATCTTTCTCTCGATATGGACATAAACGCGAGTGAAGTCTAATCTGACAGGACGGAGACACCTCTCAAACTACCTAGTTATAAATATGTTTATTTTTTACTGTCGGCCGGGTCACTCATTACTGGATCAGCTGCTGCATGAGACAGACACTGGGCTGTCCGAAGAGAGGGAGGAAAAAGAGAGGCTCCGTGTATCTTATTATTATAATATATAGATTCGTTATTCATTTGTTTTAAAGCTCAATAAATAACAAAGAAGACCTTTGACCGGTACTTTTATAATTTTGTCGGAAGATTTAAACTTTAATACACGTTGACTGGCGAAAAACTCTGCCCGATTCCCTCGGCCCCCACCGCGGAGAATAAACAGAAGGGCAACCATGACAACCATGCTTCTTCGCTGGTTTTGTGGAGGAAGTTACAGCGCCACGTACAGGCTCCTGCATATGTACTGCAGCTTCTCCAGCGGTTGGAGCTAAACGGAGCGGTCTCGTGTGGACAGACACTATCCGGATGACTATTGCGTGTGGACGGAAGCTTGTTTGCGATTGCGTTTGCATTAATCCTATGCGTTTAGCCGTTTTCGTCCTCGTGTGGCCAGGGTCTAGGCGGAGGACCAATCACAACAATGCCGGCCAGCTAACCAATCAGAGCAGACTGATCTCTGGTTTCAGACAGAGGGTGAAAAGTGGTGCTGCAGCACAGGCAGTAGAGACACAAAATACAAATATGACACACTGAAAATGAGCAGAATAAAAACCCTTTAAAGTTACCCTCACTTTGAAATATACAGCTGGCATCTACTGGTTGCCATGTCTCCCACAAACAAAGTACTCAAGCTTAACTCCATGAAAAGATTCAAAAGAGAGTTTTATGTGCAGTCTCAGATGTTAAAACAGCACTGGTGCAAAGACTTAAGAGGTAGCTCCGATTTAAAATCTTTATTGCAAATTAACAAGCAGTGGATTTTAAAATGTGGTTAGGTTTCACTGTGTAATTTGTCCATACAAAAAAAGACTAAACAACCAAACACTTTAAGATATACTGCAAACAAAAACATCGACAAAGTGGAACTTTTTTTATACCTCCAACTTTAAAGCTTTCTCACTCTGTGGGCCTTTTGCATGCCAGCTGCTCGACACTTGACTCACTCCTGCTCTGGAAACATGTGGTTGTAATCCCCTCTTTTCACTCAAATTACAAACTGTGTCAGTTTCTGAGGAAACTTCACATCCAGCCACTTTGCAGCATGTGTGTTAATTGCCACTCATTTGTGAGTTTCCAGGCAAAGTAGACAGGCATTTGAAGCTGTCCATCCTTGTTGAGGGTTACGAGAAGGGTCGGAGATTAGGGGAACCAAGGCATGGCTTTTGCGATGTAATTCAGTACGAGCCACATGCTGAACGCTTGTAGAGGCAACATAGAAAAGTATAAAACATATGAAGGGCACCATTTAATAAAACAAAACTTAAAGTCTGACCTGCCAATTGTGATTTTCTTTCTAAGAACTATTATAGGCAGCATAAAACAACTTTTTCTTAAGTGTTTTAATTGTATGTTTATACATTTCAGAGAAGAATCAGAGAAAATAGTAGTCTATACGTTGTATGTAAGCCTATTACAGGGAGTCAACCATTTATGTTAACTTAAACTAAATATCTATTTACTATAATCTCAAAGTATGTTTTTTTACATTTTATTATCGCGAACTCCGGTTGCTGTCAGCGAACATCGGCGCACATACGACTGCTCAAGGCACAAGTGGAGAATATAATGTATTTGACTATTTTACCCTGATTGTTCTAAAAGTTTCTTAATTAGTTGCTTGTTGCTTTTAAGAAATAACGCCAAAAACACACGAGGCAGCAGCGAACTACATTTTTCAGCGTGTTTCTGACAGGAATACAAAAATATTTGTAAGAACAGTCTGGTCTCTTTATGTTTTTGGTTAGATGCCTGAAACGAGGTCTATGGTTAAAACAAGAGATTTTCAAATGTTTTCTTCGACATAAAATACATCAGTAAATACCCCATGTGTGATTCTCTGAAGCTTCTATGTGTAAGAAAAAAACAACGGTTTCTAACAAGTGACCAGAGTTGGGTGTAACGCGTTACTGTAATAATATTACTTTTGCCGGTAACGAGTAGTGTAACGCATTACTTTTATAATTCAGTAATCACACTACAGTTACTAACATTGCCCCGCCACGCGTTACTTCGTTACTTTTATAAAATAATCACACTCACTGACAGACAAGAGGGGTTTCCGCCGCAGGTTTATATACATGTAGGCCTATGTAATCTGCGCGATTTGCGAGACCACATCTCCACGTGCAGTGCTGCATAAACATGGCTGAGTCTTTTCATCTGTAAACTCCCTCAACGGGGCCGCTCGCTCTCCTTTGTTGATCGCCCTCTCACGGGTGAACAGTTCAATGCCCCGCTTCATTGTAGGAATTCTGCCATGTCTCTACCACTTTAGTTTGACCATCTCTGTTACTAAGTTATGGAATACTAAATAAATAAGTAATTAGATACCTTACCGTTATGCGCTCATAAAGAATGATAAGAATATTGCGTCTTGAACTGGTTTCATTAATTAGTGTCTTGACGTTTCACAGACTGTGAGCTTGTTGTGGTAGGCTGGTACTCTGGTAGCCTATTTTAGAGCATATAAAAAGAAAGACTTGTGTTATGTCTTCCTTAATGCAATAGTAATTGGGGGGGCAAGTGGAGTCTCGCAGAGGCAAAACTGTAGCGCGCTTACACTGTAGGTGCGCCGCAGTCTGCGTGATCTGCCTGTAGGGTGGGGCGGGCCGGCCCTGCGAGTAAAGTAACGAGTAAAGTAACGAGTTACTTTATGTAGAGAGTAACGAAGTAGTGTAATATATTACTTTTTTTTTAAAAGTAATATGTAATATATTACTTTTTTTTAGTAACGACCCCATCTCTGCAAGTGACTAAATTAGATTACTAAGCGTTAGCACACCAAACATTAGCCGCTTTTACTTTAGCGGTGGTGAAGCGCAGCAATGAAAATGTGATGTTTGTTTATAGCGTAAAAATAAACTAAAATCGCTTTGGCATTTTGTCAAGGGACCCATTGCTAGGCTAACTCTCAGATCAGCCACCAATAATATGTCAACAAAACACTCATCTATTTGGAACTTGCCCGACGTATTCAAACCATCATATTTTGTTTTCATTGAGAGTGGAAAAGCCATAGATAAATATGAGATAATATTCACAAAAGACTTCATCTGTAGTCTGTGAGATGTATCGACCACATAACGACAACGTAGTCTAACTACACTCCCTTGACAAGAGTGGAGCCATTGATCAGCTATTGCTGAGACTGTGGGGACATTGGTGCTGTATTGGATCAATGGCATGACCCATTAAGCCACACCATTCCCAGCACCTCATCTTATAAGAGCCGCTGTTTGGGAACACCCACAGCTGACCCATGCTGCTGGGGACAATTACAAGAAAGTGGTCTTTCAGGGCCGACGCCCACTTGACCCGGTAGCGTAAAGACATGGAAGAGATCCACATGATTTAAACTCCTCCCCAAGACGTGCTGACAAGGTTAGAGGGTCAACGCAGACATTAACAGGTCAGTGTGTGGCCCACTTGGGAACAATTACTCCCAGTCACAGCTAAGTGGACACTTGATTGAACACGATGGAGGCAGGACACACTTTCCACAGATAACAATCCCCAGAGCCATTTAGGATAGAAAGCCCTTGTGATACAGCCGTTATGGGCAAAATTCATCTTCCTTTCCCCTTTTAAAAGAATGTGAGAGTGTGATAGAGAGCCATTCTCTCAAAGAGATGAGTCTCTCAAAGCATTACCATTTTGCCAGCAATACTAATAGCTGCTTATGACACAGAAACAATTACAAGGTGACTGGGAGGAAAAAGCTAAACAATGGGACGAGCTGTTGAGATTTATTTTTTCATTCATGGGAAACCTCACAAAAGCAGAAAATGGTCTTTGACAGAATACTCATATTTTGCAATCAGGCTCTAAACAACAGAAACAAAAACCAGAACCAGTGACATAAATATCCCATTCCACGATAAATCTGTCATCTGTAATTAACCGTGTGGGTGCTGCAGTTTTTTTTTATGTTGTACGACCTTTGACCCACTGACAGTTTGACCCCTCTCCCGCCACAATGAGTAAAAACTTTAAACATCTGGCGTCTCGTATGTGTGGACGGCAACGAGCACCCTCCACAGCTCTGAGTGGTTTCATGTCACAACCCAACAACAAATAGTTTGTGTTTCATCATAATGTGTGGGTTGTACTGTAGAAGATAAAAACTAAAAACAGATGTTCGGGGTAGCTACTGCAGATAAAACAACAAACTTGGTAATGTGTATCTTTGTGTAAAATGGTCACTATAGTCTCTTCGTACACAAATAGGGCTTATCGATTCGCGAACACATTTTCCGGGAATTTGCATAAGCCCTGTTCTTGTTTGTGGTGTTGTTTAGTTTTTTTTCCCCCAGGGGCTTTGTTTATTTGTTTCTCTGCGTTGGAAAAATCAGTTTCACATTGTTTCTGTATGTGCAGCGGTGGCTGGTGCTGCAGCTGTTGGTTGTTAGTGGCTGGAGATGACAGTTCACCACGTTCAGGAGAACGGCCCAGGGGAAAGAGGAGCAGAGGAGGACGGCAAAACGCATGGAGAGAAGAAAATAGCAGAGAAGATTCGGCCTCTTTGTAAAGTTGGAAACCACAATGTTAATCTTGGGCTCATCCAATTTGAGGTCCTGCACTGTATTATTCTTAGCAGAGCAAGACTTTTACATGACATTTGATTTAGCTGACCTTTTACAAGAACATTCAAACATGAAGAAACAAGCTTAAAAAAGGTATCCTGCAGGTTAAAGGTGGGGTCGGTAATTCACTTCAGAAACACTTGTTATATTCCATGGAATGCTCTTAACATCCCGATAGCAATGAATACATGAAATGCTTTGACAATAAATACATAAAAAACGTCATCTGGAAGCCGCGCTGTAAAAAGCACGACCAATCATCTGAGCCGGCCCGGCTAAAGTAACTGGATGGCCTACCTGCCTGTCAGCCTTCCACCTGTGCACACATTTATCTCGTGCCCTCATTGGTCATGTGCGTGTTCGTGTGTGTTGGAGGAGGGGCTCTGTGAGGAAGTCTGAAGGAAGGGGCAGATTTTTTCCGGTTGTGTATTTTCAAATTCTAGCGCACTCGAGCTGGTTTCTCCATTCTTACCCTACTCTACCTTTAATTAGGGTTAGGGTTAGGGTTAATAAGCTAAAGTATTGTAAGTATACTGCATTTGCTCGAAATAAAGCAACCTTTCTTAGTGCCATGTTTGTTCAAACGGTGTATGAGTGATGATATGTGTATGTATTTTAACGTCTACTATGTTTGTATATGTACATGCATGCAAAAGTGCAGGACGGAGTCCAGAACTAATTTCCTTACGGGGACAATCAATTATATCGTATCGTACAGAATAGAGTTTTTTTTATTGGCCAAGGTTAGTGAAAGAGCTGGGTTTTTTGTCTGCGATGAAAGATTTGGGAACTCATTTTTGAGGGTTACTTGGGTTCCACTCGCATTGAGGGAGCAGTGTGCCGATTGGCCAACGCAGAGAAAAAGGCTTTTGTCCCAAACTTGCCAAGATCTACCCCAATGTTGTCGATAGATGTGACCGGTGCAACAACTCCATAACCTAGCTCATAGGCTCTTTTCTTTGTCCCAAATGAAAATATTTCTGGGCCTTTCCTTTTGTAGGAACAGTTCTAGGAAATCATTTGAAGCCCTGTACTTTTAGCTCGCTACTTTGACTGCCAGACAAGCTAATATATTAGCACACATGCATCTTCTTATGGTTGTACTGAATTCAACGTAAACTCCATTGTCCTCTAACTGGCTTAAGGACCTGGTAGATTTTTTTATAAACTTGATGAGATACAATGTACTCGTAGGGACTGTGACGGGCCGTCCACACTACAGCTTCGACAGCTTCAAAAACGATTTCCAACGCGTCTGCCCATTCACTTTGAATGGGGTGACGTCACGTTGCCTTGCTTTTCGCCGAACTGAATTGTGGGTAGCATAGCGGTCCGTCTCTGGCGTCTCCGCCGTCAGAAGTTGAACAATGTTCAACTTCTAACGCCGGAGACGCCGGAGTAGCCAGCACCAGCCAATCAAATCCTCTTTCTGAAAATCTGACAACTCAAGCCCTAGCCAATCAAACCGCGTCTAAGCTGGGAGAGATATCCCGCCGTTCATTTCTATATTTCAAAAAAAGATGGAGGAGAAACTAATTATCGCCGTAGCAAATCACCCGGTTTTGTATGAGCAGACCCTCTTCACCTACCGGGATACAAACCGGAAGAACCAGTCGAGGGAGGTGGCAGAGACAGTGGGTGAAACTGGTAGGTTTTCGCCTGTTTGGGGAGTTTATATATATATATTGCTCGCATAAAATCCCCGGGGTTTTTTGCTTTGTATGTCGGGGGCGGGAGATTCATGTGATTGGTTGTTGGTCGCGTTGCTCGAATAAAATCCCCAAGCTTCAGACACGCCCAGCTCCAAGCTTTTTTTGAAGCTGTAGTGTGGACGCTCCGTGAAGCTTGCAGAGAATAAATGGCACTGCTTGATGGATTATTTAAACAGCCTTTCAAACACTCTCCCTCGAATAGCAGAGGAACATTTTCAACATGTAGAGTATTTCTATTCAACACTATGCACTGTTACTTAATGTTATTTCTTTTTTATTACCGTTAATCATTTATTTTCTTTCTTTCTTGATTTTTTATTTACTCTATTCAATTTCCAATATGGAATAAATGTCATTTTGGTATGTTTATGTATTTTCATGGTAGGGGTGGGAAGGGATGGGTGGTGTGTAGAGAGGGTTAGTTCTGCAGGGAAGACATGTGAAATGAAAGGAAAAACCCTGTTTGAATTGTCGCACTGTATTATTGTATCGGTCTTTCCAGAAAAACGGACAGGAAGCTCTCCAGGGGCAAAGCTCATCACTTGCCTCCCTGGGCCTTTTCTGAAGAAATCAAGAAGCCCGACATTAGCAAAGGAAAAAAAACCCTGCAAAGAATCTCTCTCCCCTATCTCTCTCCATCCCGCCCTCCTCATTAACAGGGCTCTTCTCCAATCCATTTCGGACCCCTGAGATACAACCTTCCCGAAGTACTCAGCAAAGTGACACGACATTAACCCATTTGCACACGCCGAGTGCGAAAGCAACAGGCTCAACCGGCTGACCCATTGCTTGTTGTGGCTTTATTCCCCAGGACCGTTTTGTAACCAAGTGGGCATCATGCGAATACCATCTGGGTACCACTTAGTTAAAGCTGGCAGAAGTCCCGTGGCAGCCAGCCTGGCAATGAGGAGAAGGGAATAAATTGCATCATTTACTTAACATGCATTTACCGTTGTGCCCGTTAAAAGCCCATGACTAAATCTTTTTTTTTTTTCAGGGTTCTCCTGTTCAGCCAAATCGCATTGAGCGTGCGACAAACAAAGGGGCTGATAACCGGGATGTAAACCACATGAAATCGCATTTAGCCTCAAGTATATTAACAGCTCTCAATCCATTTACACCAAAGAGAAATCTCCCACTGCACAAAACCCATAAACAGACAATAAACACATTGTAATTATAATGCCAACTCTTTAATTACGTGTGTCATTTGGGGATGGTCGAGCTCGCTAATTGTCAGAGTGATGTGAAAGGATTGGGGGGGGGGGGATGCAGAAAAAGGAGATCAAGCCTCGGGCCCAATGAGAAGCATATTCCCCGCTCTCCAAGCGCGTTAGAAGGCAGAAAATTCAATTGGCACGGCTCCAAAGAAGAACAGTCCAAACAGCCTTAATCAGCAGGGACAAACTCCATGCAAATCATTTACATTAGCACAAGAGGAGAGAAGTGTCTGAGCTTTCACATGAGGAACATCTTTCTCCTGCTGTAAGCCTCGCTGCCAGGTGACTCTACGGGAAGAAGAGTTTGGTTCAATTGGTGTAAAACCATGCAGTATATATCACTTGATTTTGTCATTATGATTCAAGGGAAAATCTCCTATTTTCCAAAGCGGAAACCAATTAAATTACAGGACAGAAACAGTGCGGATGACACGCTTTAATCCTATTATATTGCCAGTAAACAGAAGACGTTTTGCAGAATATTAAACAAACAAAATGCCACCATAGTTGCTTGTCGTCATACACGTGTTCTGTTTTTGATTAGTCTTACAATTCCATCAAAATATTGGTAAGCCATATCATTTAGATTTGACTGAAAACTCCAAGCAAATGATAAGATATTTAGCGCCAGTGAAGAACACATAAAGCTCTTAATTTGTAACACCTTCAAGTCCACAAAAACAAGGATTTGAACACAAGAAGATCCTCCTACTTGGAGCAGTTTAGGAGAAAATATACGTTACTTAACAGTCCGTGTTACAAAGATACAACTGAATTTCAATTTAAAGGGGACCTATCATGCAAAATGCACTTTTGTACGTCTTTTATACATGAATATGTGTCCCCCCCGGTGTGTCAGGGAACTCACCAAGTGTCAGAAAACACAACCCTCTCTTTTCCTCCATACCCAAATCTCTAAAAACGGGGCTGCAACGGAACTGATACAGATTTGAAAATAATCTGACGTCAGAAACGGGGAGCTCCGCCTATATGGGCAACTCTCCACCTATCAGGGGAATGTGGGGTTGCCGTGGCATGGTAACAGCATGGTAACAGCATGGTAACAGCATGGTAACAGCATGGTAACATGACGCTCGTGTCTCGCCCCCCTCCTTTGCAGGGGGGCGAGGTCAGCTGCAGCTCATTTGCCACAGAATCAGCCCTTGTGAAGAGAGGGCTGGAATAGATCAAATAGAGCGAAATGAGGCATGGCTAAAATGCATGATCTGTTTGGTATTTTGAAAAAGAAAATTCACAGACATGTTTTATATAGGTATGGCCCTACAATATATTATTAAAATATAGCATGATAGGTCCACTTTAACACAAAATGTTGTTATGGAAAAAACTGGCGAAACCAGAAACCGCAGTTTAGACTTCTAAAAGAAAATTGTAATCAGCCAAGAGGATTTCAATTGGTGCATCTTTAATATAAACATTTGTATCTATTGTCTGATCCATGCAAAAGCACATTCTGCCATTAATTCAACAAAAAAGGCATTCTGTTAGATCACTATTAAAGCAAATGAGCACATACGAAAACAAGCTGCACAAAGTGTTAACCTAAACCAACTGGCAACATACATTGTTTTTTGCGAGAGCTTTCATGTTCAACACTCTAAATGATGGACCGTCAAAATATAAACACAGAATGATCCACTACAATTAATAGTGATTAACCCCAATCATATGAACTGTTACACCGGTTAGCAACTGTATTATCTGTTTAGACTAGAACTTGTTTTTCCAAGTCTCTCAGTGGTCACATGATGTGGAAAATCATTGCTTATTTATGGATCAGAGTCCAAACAAGAAGTGAGTGGACTCAAAAAGCCTTACAATATTAACATATACAGTGTACGGCTGGACAAAGATCACAGAGTGAATTATTGAAACCACCATAAGTACAGTGCACCCTGAAAACACTCTGCCAGATGACATCTCCGGATGAATCATCAGCCGAGAAATGTCAGTTAGGCAATGAGAAACTGTCTCTGCCATTGTTTACATATTGACTGGCACTGTGCGGTCGGCCCTGATGAGAACAACACACACAGCGTCCGATGGCATGAAGTCACTTGGTGGAAAAAGAGCTGTCACTGGGAGCCTGGTAGTGGCTCTGGTGTGGCGTTGCAATCAATGAAGGTGGAGGGACTTAAACAGAAACAAAAACAAATCTATTATTGGTCCCAAAGCATGAAATCATGCATTAGCTAAGCTCTGAGGCAGTCCGTCCACCCTTTACTGCTCACCACCATTCCTGTGTGTATGTGAAGTGAACACGAGGTCTTTTAACACAGCTTTTCATAAAAGAGATCAGAGTGAAAGAGAATGAAGGATACAGAATGTTTCATCTGCCATCCATTTCTTATTCTAATGCAGCCATTAGGCTCTAAAAAGAGACTCCTCATCTATTCATTTTATGGGGAATTTGCAAAAAAAAGATGACACTGCAAGAGGGTTGGTCGGAGTGATTACAATTATTTGAATTAGCCCTTCAATCACCGCGTACGATTGTGTATGGAGTACACAGAAATGCACTCAAAATCGTGGCTTGAAACCCTCGCTGTATACTGTATGAAAAGATTGATTCACTCATTTCTAACTGAGTTTGTTCTGGGCGCGAGGAATTGATTGGTCAACATATTAAAAGCTTCATACAGTCCATACACACGATATGAAAAGGCTTTTAGAAAAATATCCAATAACTCAGGACAGCTGATTGCTTAAAGCTCATCGTATTCACAGCGTTTACAACAGGTGCAGTAAAGCCCCAACAAAAGGCTGTAAACAGTAAATGGTTAACGGGAGCGAGGGCACGTGTAGGTAAAGCTAAAAGAATATATATATATTTCATAAATAAGCTAATACAAGGGATATTGTGGTTGTTTTCATACAAAATCCCTTTATTTGAGCTAACCAATCACAATGCTGTCAATCTGCAACTGACTTTTTTCTATTTTAAGGAATGATATGGTTACAGAGCGCACACAAATTATATGAAATGCAGTAAAACTTATACAAAAAAATTCAAAAAGATTACAATGATAAATAGTGAAAGGGTGAAGAAAATGGTAAACATTCATTAAAAGGATATAATGAACAGATAATGGATACATCAATCATTCTAATGTTAATTATTACTCCTTAGACTGTATGTTACCCATTTTTACCGTCAAAGAAATTATCTTGATTTCCAATTTTCATATATTTAATTTAAAAGATATTTCCATTTACAGTTCATCAGGTTATCCCCTTATATTGAATTCCTTGGGTTAGGGTTAGGGTTGAGTAAGAATGTCGTTGTCTGGTGTTTGTCTTAGTAGTCAGAGTAGGGTTTTTATTTACAGAAATCCAAAAACGAGTTGACGATTCTCTTATAAATAGGAATATTTCCCAGAACCCGCTTATATCTTTACATGAACCAAATCTATGATGATGGTTTGCCTTCTGCTCACCACACTCTCTCTCAAGTTCTCTCGGTCTATTGACATTACTGCTGTTGTACAGAATTACGTTATTTCTCACGCTTTACTAGAGTTCCCGGAAGAAGTTTCAGTTCCAGTTCCAGAGTCTCTTTCTCTCTCCCACTCTCTCTTGTTCTCTCTGTCTTGGTCTTTTTTTAGACCGGCTGGTAGTGCCTAAGATAGATGTCTTGTAAGCCACAATAACATTAAACAGAATTTCCATCCCTTATATAAACGTGCGTTCCCATTCATAAGAACGCTGAGGAGGTGTCTGGCTCGTGAAGTCAGTCAGTCAGTGTTAACCCTTTAACTTAGGTTAATAAAATAGATACGCAGGATGTGTTTCTGCTCATCGCTGAAGTCTATCCTGTACCACGTCTAGTTTCTGCTTTTCTTCACTGCTGTAAACACTTATTTTTCACAGATCACGTTTTCGCAGCCTACTGTTATGTCACCTGACTGCCAGTGAGCATGCTGACTGTCTCATGTAACAAGGGAATGCTACTAGCAGTCTATTACACAAAAAGTGTCTTCTCTAACCATTCAAACTTCATTTAAGAGGAATTGACAACATGATTTGAGTATTCGTGCAGCTTTGATGGATTCAGTTGCATTTCATTGAAGTTGTGGGTTTTCATTTTTTCTATAAATGAATGGAACATTGCTACACTCACATAGTTTGCTGCTATTGGTGTACTAGTGAGAGTGAGTCTTGTAATTCATCAGAATAAGAATATTTGATTCTAAATAATTCGATTTATTGATTTGATTTAACCCTGATGGTCTTGAGTCGTTAAATGTGTCAATAGTTGCTTTTTTTTGTTAGTAATACAGTTCTAAAAGGGTCTGTGTGCGTGTGTGTGTGTGTGTGTGTGTGTGTGTGTGTGTGTGTGTGTGTGTGTGTGTGTGTGTGTGTGTGTGTGTGTGTGTGTGTGTGTGTGTGTGTGTGTATCCAAACATCAGGACTTTGGTGGAGTTTTACTAACACAAACTTCTCTACATGAAAAAGACCCTAACCCTATCTTCACAAGACTTCCCAATGACACATTACTTAAAGTAAAATCATATTGAAAGATCTTCCACTGACTTATCACCCAGACCAGAGTTATAATCAAAGTGCTTCTTTAAATCAGCTAAACAACAGAGACAAAGTGTGTATCTAGTCAGCACATGCAGAAAATGGTGAGGCACATTACCTGCTTCAACACATAATCCCATCCCAGGATAATCTATTGGCCGAGGTGATAAACAAAAAAATAACCATCCTCGGCTGAGTGGTTTGGGAATGGAGCCCCACCCTGTTTACAACACTGAGAACAAAAACAAACTCCCTCCAAGGAGCCCGGGCAAATGCAAGTCACACACTGCAAGCATTACAGGCAAACAACAACAACGAGTGAGGATCTACTGGGAGAGCACGGCTATCAAACAACAAGGTGTGTGTCTCTCTGAGAGGCGGGAGAAAGTGTGTGAGGCAGGAAGAGGGAGGGAGAGAGAGAAAGGGAGAGTTGGAACTAATGCAATACCAATATACATACAGTAAAAGAACAAGGAAAGCTAAGGTAGGTGAAGCAAGGGGGCAGAAAGCTTAGTTTATAATACAAAGATTATAGTACATAGCCCTCCTGTGAGTGATTTGAGAGGACATTGTTTTTGGTCAAAGAACTTCAATTTTATGGCGAAATAACTCATTTTTATGAGAACGTTAGAAAAAAATAAAGATTTTAAGTCTCACGGTAAGTAGAAACAGTGGCATGTGCACGGGATAATATAATAATACCAGAAAATTAAGAAAAATGAGGAATAAAATGCCATATAAGTACATATACATATATCACAATAGCATAACCTTAAATAATGATTTTTAAAAAGATTAACTAAAAACCTTCAAACGTCTGTTTTGGTCAGAGATCTAAAATCTCATGGAGGAATGAACTTTACAATAAATAAGTTACAAATATATATATTTAAAGTCTCAAGAGAAGAGATTAACAAAGTCATGAACAGGGGCTGAAATAACGATACCACAAAAAGAGAAAGGTCATAAAAGTACATATATAAATCCAAATACTAATGTACTATACACTTTTATAATCATTTCAAATCAAAGTAAGAAATATTAGATTAGTGATTAACATGAGTTTGTGTCATCTGTTAGTAAAGTAACCCTAAACTATGATTTGAGGGTGAGAGAAAGCGAGAGTTGGAACTAATTAAATATCAATATACATACAGTCAAAGTACAGACTTGCTAAAGCCTAGCTTATTAAAAAAAAGCTTTCTGGTGAGACATCGATTACATCGCATATGACACATTTGTTTCAAACGGAGAAACCAACTAACATTCCTAAACTTTCATTTGAGGAAGAGAAAAAGCGAGAATTGAAAGTGGAATTGAGCTGAAAACAAACTCAAAAAACACCCCCCCCCCCACACACCTCCAGAGTCTCAGGTCAACTGAATCATCAGGAGTCGGGGAAGATACCGTCACCACCTTCCACGAATAGCTCGCGAAAACCACATCAGTGTGACTTCACCGTGGCAGAGCCGGCAGCTTGAGAACACTCTCGCTCAATATCCAGGGGGACTCTGAATGAAGAGGTAATGAATCTCAGTTAACAAGGCCATTATCAGTGAAGGAACTACATCATCAGGAGGGACTCCAAATCCTCCAGGCCCTTACACACACTGGCCTTTTATTGTCGCTATTAACTGCTCAGGTATAAGAAAAAAGAAGATAAAAGTATCCTGCTTTTGATCTGGTGCTGTACATCACCACGGTAAACAACGAGGGGACACGGAGCCCAATTAGCCATCTCTGCTGTCAAGTATTTAAACAACGTGCCAAGATGATAGCAGTAACCTGCATACTTTCATCTGTGCTCCACACTCATCAGCATGCTAGCACCTCCTCTGCTGCACTGCATCCTGGGTAATTACCGCTTCCCAATTACCACCCAGCTTGGTAAATATATATCAAATAAACAAGCAACAAACCGTCAATTAGGAGCACCCTTTCATAATGGGGGGTCCGAAATGATGTTTTTTAGCACGTGCCGAAGAAGGCAGGAGCATTGCACTTCAAAGCGGAGTTGTAGCGGTACATCTCCCCATAACAGTTTGTAAAATACTAATGTTTCTGAGGCAATTATTTTACGTGTCTAATAGACGAGAGCAACACATCCGGGTGCTTCCCCCCTGCGTCAGGGCCCCACTCCTTTTTGGGTGAAAACATTCGCTCTCATTTGACTGGCGGTAAATACAGATTCTGAGTTTTTTTCGTCGTTCACAACCAAAAATGTTGAATATCATGCATTTTTGATCAACAAGATGATCATTGTCGATTTATGGTTAAATTAAAAGCTACGGAGGAATGATGTCTGTTCAGTCTGCCGGTAGACAAGTGTCTAACATTTAAAGTTGTTTTTCTAACACTCAAAATGGGATTTCCTTGGTTTATTAGTGTTTTATATTTTAATCAACAGTCACTACTTTGACTTTTAACATGACAAATGTTTACTTTGATGATTGACGCTACCTCATTAGCATCACCAGCAGTGACGTGCTCTAATCTATAGAGAGGCGAAGTCCCTCCCTTTCCGGGGGAGCTCCATGGGACCTTATTTGGGAAAAGGTATGTATTGAAGTCAATGGAGAGAGAAAGATTATCTTTTGATCCCGTTTGAATTGTGCCACGAATTATTTTGCAAGTCAAAATGTTTTAAATGTGTCGTAAAACTGTGAAGTAACACTTTTTTTGGTGTGAAACCGCTCAATGAACTACATCTCCCGTCTCGCACCACACACCAAGACGGCCGTCACGTTGGCACATTTCACTTCTTCCTTTCAGAATGAGGCGAAAAGTATTAAACGAGGTGAAAATCACTCCAAGTCTGGGCGCGTTGAGAGCCGTACACAAGGCGAGTTAGTCGGTTCCTAAGAGCCAGCATGCGGGACCGGCATTCTGGGATTTGTAGTCTTTCTAGTGCATATTTTTCATAGTCTTATATTTCAACAGTTTTACGACAAACTGTGACTTTTTTGACATGGAAATTATTTTTTAATATTGACAAACATCATATGTGTAATTCGTGGAACAATTCAAACGGGATCGAAAGATAATATTTCTCTCCCCATTGACTTCAATACATAATTTTTCAGAAATAAGGTTTCATGGGGCGGAAGTAGATGGGCGGGACTTCGCCTCTATAGTGGTAGGTGATGACGTGGTTTGGTAGGCCAAGCAGGAAGTTAGCATCACTAGGGGTGACGTGACAAAAAGCCATTTTTGATTTGATTTTGGAATATAGCAGGAAAATAAATGGTGGTAAACACACATACAGTATGTAGCAGACTTTAAGGTCTTAATGGTTCAAGTGGACTAGTAATGAACTTATGTTTGTTTTTCTGTGATGTTTTACCTTCACATTAACATAGTAAACGTTAGACAGTGTGTGTTACTATGGAAACAGAATGTTGAGTGTAACTGTATCCAACGGTTTATTTTGTTGCGTTTTCAGCTGTGTTAATAAACCTTACAAACGTTGTAAAGATAAACGTTTATGTTTATGATACTCTAATGTTTTATTGAGCAGGATAATCACTGTGCGATAGTACGCAAATATATAAGGTTACACGTCAAACAAACTACATCACGGTCACATGACTTCACCTCGCCACCGCTAAGCTAAATGTAGCTATTGTTCAGTATGATGATGTATAGTTATCTCACTGAGTCACTCTTTAGCAACCACCATTGTTGAGACACATGGAAGCTTCAGATATTAAATCAGTGGGGTAATTCATGTCGGAGAACATGAGAAGAAACTGTTCAGCTTGTGTTAACCACAGACCTTATTTCAGGCTTTTAAAAAGAAACAAGTCAATAAAAAATACATGCTAAATGCTAATTCATTTCCCAGTTGTAGGACTCATTCCTGCACCACTCTATTAGAGGTGTTTAAGTTGACAATGGGGCAAAATATACAACATGGAACAGCCCTGCACCACAAAGACGAGTTCAAAAAGAAACATGGCCTTTTTTCTTCACAGACGAGTGAAGAGGGGACAGTAACATTGTTGAATTCAAAGGCGAGGAGAACAGCTGCAGAAACAGTCTGTCAACAAAATTTGCATTACTGCTCTCTCCTCATCTCCATTACTCTCTCCTGTCTCTCCTCGAGCCCACGGAGCTGCCGGCTTAGATCTGAGTACTCTGATGGCTTATCACATAGCGAGCAGCAGGCTAAGCCGGAGTGATGCGCCCAAAAGACATGATCAAAGCGCACCAACTTTTCCACCCGGCAATGATGATGGAAGAGCAGGCCCTGCCATGTTGTGTTTCTTATTAGGGCTGCGACTGCCAACTGAAAACACAGCCAAGGAGTCAAGGATGAGGCCCTTAAAGATGTGCTACCGTAACCTTACTCTGCATTACGCTGCTGCTGCAGTGAACAGGGTTTAAGTGGTAGTATGTGACATATCTCCACATTAGTCACTTTCAGTTTTGCTGCTCTCTTATGTTGATTTAACAAGAGCTGCAGTCGTAAGAAGGCTTTGGCTATTTCCTGCTTTTATTTCATATCAAAAAGGGAATGTGTTATTTTGGACTAACAAAACAAGGCTTGGAGGAAATTAATGAATATTTTCTGACATTTTATTCACCAACAATAAAATGTCATAATCGCCATATAACTCGATTATGAAAACAATAGCTACCTTTAGCCTTTCATAGTATCTTAAGCTTTTAATTTGCAGCTTCAAGCATCCCCTTTTGGATAGGTCTTAATATTAGAGCACTTTGGTCTAAGTAAAGATTGTTACATTTCTCTCAGCAGTCTGTTACAAACAGATAGATAACATAATATATGGTCCCTCACAACTAAACCATAAATAAGCCACAACAACTGTACGAAAACCGAATGGAAAGTGATTTCTGGCAACAACAGCACTAAAAAAACGTTATAAAACACAACTTTGAAGTGATGCTTCTTCTAAACCAGGGGTGTCAAACTGAAGGCCCGGGGGCCAAATCCGGCCCGTGACTTCATTTTCTGTGGCCCCGCAAGGGCTTGCAAAGAATATTATATGTTTATTATACGGTTAGATGGTGATTTACAGAAGCCCGTTGCCCATAAACTACATGTCCCACAATGCATCTCATTTTAGACTTTTTTTCTTCTAAATATGCCTTTTTTCTCAGAATTTGACTTTTTTTCTTAGAATGTTACTTTTTTTTCAAAATGTTACTTTTTTTTTTTTTAAATGTGACTTGAGAGAAGAGACTTGCAATTATTTGCCCCAGACTTCTTCTTTCAGACGTAGTTAATTATTAAGTTATTACCCTATCTGATGATAATCCAATGCAGAGGCAATAATGTAATATAATACATTATTTTATATATATATTTATATATGTCTTTTTTTATATAGTCTTAAAGTTACAACCGGCCCATTGAGTGCAGCCATAATGCTGATGTGGCCCACGATTAAATTGAGTTTGACACCCCTGTTCTAAACTCTCACAAGTCATTGCGTCTATATTAAACATCCCATTAAGGTCACGTTTTAAAAATTGCTCAGGAATAGCCTAATTCCAACGTAAACTGACATTTGCATTATTTTCTCTTCCCCCGACAACATTTCTTATAGAAAACTGTAATGACGGACAAACATTTTTTATTGTTACTATTATTAGGATCTTCAATACTTCATCTGTGTACACTTTTGGGCCAAAAAGACAGGGACATCTTTTGTAAATGAGGATTTGTAGTTGTTTGAACTTTTGTAAATACTGTGAAGGTTTACACAGAAAGGAGGAATCACTGACACATCGTCTCCCCTGGCAAAATAAACCAATCCACTTTAGTAATAACAGCCACCTCTCAATGTAAACTTTCATCAAATTCTCTTAAATGTAAAAGCACATCATCCATCAGGTCCATGGAACCACATCATAAACACACACACTTACAAACATAGAGAGCGGACAGCTGATAGAAACAGGTGCTCAGGTTTCGCCTGGTAGCTGAGCGCAGTTTGGAGCATATGGCTGAGCCCTGGATGTCTGCAGGAAATGTTTGTATCTTACCTGTTTCAGTCCCGAAACAGACATGTGTTGTGTGCTATTAAAGAAGATCTGGTGTTATGGTATTGCTTTCTAGAAGGCTGTAGTACTTACTCAATATGGGAACAGGGAATGGTGTGCATTTGGTAGCATAGGGTTAAAGAAAGTAACAAAAGGGTGAGGGGTGGTGAAAGAAAGTTGAATGGGTTTCACCACACCACACTGCAAAGCAAACTCCCTTAATTATTCATCCATCTGTTCCAATACTTCAAAATAACAACACTTCTAAAACAAACTTAAACCAATGGATGCAACCAAATATGCAGGATACTTCTATTAGGCCTGACGAGATAATTAAGTTATCAAATTATGGTATATGATAATTATCCTTTTACGATACGTACTTATCGTGCATATGGTCACGATCATTTATTCAATACTGATTTATTCTACGATGTATGGAAATGACCATGATAACTTTTACGTTACGATTTATTGTACGATACATGGACCTGACGTGGATCATTTTTACGTTAGCAACATATCTTACCATATTGGAAATGACTTTGATATTTTTAACGATATTGACTTATCGTAGAATATATGGACCGCTTTCATTTTAACATGAACAACTTAGCCCTCAATATATGGACATGACCATGATAACTTTCACGTTATGATTTATCGTACGATATATGGACATGGATCATTTTTACGTTAACAACATATCTTACCATGTATGAAATTACTTCACAAAACTTTACGTTATTGACTTAACGTTCAATATATGGACAATAAATGTATAGTTTTTACGTTAACGATCGTAAAATAATATGAAATTAGATCATTTTGACGTTATTGACTTATCGTACGTAATGGACATGACGTTAAACATTTTTGAATAGTTATTATAATTCTATAAATGCCATAACATTTTCTTAAATTGACAATATGTTTCCAGTCCAACAGCAGGTATCCTCACAAACCAAACTTAGATATTTTCAATCAATCAATCTGTTTGCCATTGATGATGTACTGTATTCCTGATACACAACACCAGCAGTCAACACTTTTTTACAAACTAATTGTAGTTGCATGAGCAAGGAGGACCTTTGTTGTCAGCATCCGTCCCTTCACTACGAACAGATGACTCTAGAAGATAGTTATTAATGGCTGCATGGGTTAATGGCCGTCCTGAGCATTTGACTGTCTCCATAGAGACTGAGGAGCTCACCTGTCCACTCTCTGACCAGAAGCCAAGCCGGTGAGCGAGACACACGCACCTTGACCCTGGAAATAATGTTCTACTTTCCTTTTGTTATCACTTCCATTCACTTAATGCAGCTCTAATCAGTGTGCTGCAATCATATTCATATTGCGAGTAATCTTCCCCTTTGTCTGTGTGAATCAAACATGCAAAACTCACATGACAAATTCATTTACCAGAAAAATCCCTTTTATTCATCTGTCACTTGCCGTCTCGCTTTGTGCAAAAAGTGTCTCAAGCTGAACTGGTTTGAGGGCGTCTTGTATGCGAAATCAAATGAGGGGTGAAGCCGGAAAAATCAAATCTTAACAAGAAACAGTAAGAAGCAAAAATGCAGAACCTTATTCCACACTGGACCGAAAATAACTCTCCTTATCACTCAGCTGCAAGCGAGGAGTCAGTTTACTGCACAGGGTATTTCAATGTGTGTTCACAAATTCTGAGCCGTCAGATGAAAGAGGGCCGCTCCACTCAGGGATGGGAGTCCTCGCGCTGAATGCATGAGCGACTGATTACTTTCTTACCAGTTGAACCTCGGCTCTCTACGAAAGAAGAGCCTGAAGTGGCAAAACTAGAAACAAGGGCTTTCCAAATAATACAAAATCCCAGATTGGTGCTTCAAGGATCTTTCATTGTTACGATGCATACAGCTGCTCTTCCTCACATTTCAAGCATTTCTTTTTGTTGTTGTACTTGCCCCCCTGCCAACTCAATGTGTTCAGTCGTAGTAAGGAGCAGAGAAAAGTAGACGCAAACACAGGGGAGAGGGGACTGTTTTTCCCAGCAGAATGTCAGCGTGTAGCGGCTGTGTCTAACAACAGGCCGAGAAAAAAGTTGCAAAGAAAGTTCATCTTGTGTTTTAAAACCTGGGTCAGCATTTGCGAAGGTCCATTTCTGCATAAGTGAGCACACAAACCGGCGCCTGTTCAAATAGTGTGCAGATCTCTCTCAGGCAGCTCATGACAACAGCCCAGCAGCAGCACTGTTTGATCTCCAATGTTTTCCTTAATCTGGGTTGTCAAGGTTCGCTTGTTGGAGGCTGTTTACTTTACTTCTCCTACAAAAAAGTGGGTTTTTTTCCCCCTCAGACAATGACTAATCCAAAGACCAAGAAGGAGGGGAGCCCTGCCAGCAATAGTTGTTAAAGCTGCAGTTTCCCTTTTGTAAAACAATTCACATGGTTCTAGTCCAGCTGCAGACTTAACTGTAAAAAGAAATATGAGGGTAATTCTTGAGTGTGTAACGTTTACTCTAAATGGAAAATAATCTGCTTTAAAAAACATTTTTCAGTCCAATTCTGTCTTTACAAACTAACAAATCCACATGGATTAAATAGACAAGACTTTTGTTTATATTCTGTACATTTAAAAGCAGCAGAGAAAAATTAATTATATTTCTAATTGTCTGAAATACACCGGTTTAGAAAATTGATCAAAAAGAAATTAGATATAAATATTTTATATATATGTTTATGTGTTTTTTTAATGCATTTCTACAGACTAATTATATTTCTAAGTACATTCCTTTTAGACAATAAATTAGGATGACATAACGTTCATTTTACAAACACACTATATCAATAACAGATAATTGTTAATTTGACAAAAAAGTTACTATTTTTCAGAAGTGATAATAAAGCCTATTTACAGTTAATAAAAACGATTAACTTTAACCCACACTGGGACTGACTTGGCTGGCTAATAAACAGTTTACTTTTATAGCAGTACAGTTGAATAAAGCGTGTTAATTACTTAATGTTGAGTTGAAGTTGCCACAGTTATAATGTATTATTTAAATCCTTTGTATTAGTCTGATGACAAGTTGACTGTAAGTATCCGCTATTAAAGTAGCACTGCACACACACACTGAAACACCAGCCTGTCACACCACTGAAGCCAAACAGCGAAATAAACTTAGTCTGTTAGATAAAACTATATAACAGATATTAAAACTATTGTCTCGGGCAGTAGTAAAGCTTCCTCCGGTCTCTCGCAGTTTGGAGGACAGCTAACACGTGGGGGGAAAGCTCCCTCTTTGGTGTAACTCCAAAGAAATCACGGCACTCAAACTTCCCTTTCCCCCGTTCAAACTTAACAACTTTTAACAGGTAGCGTTGTAATTATCACTTTTTTAACAAACTAGGGCTATGAAGGTGCATTTCCCTCGGGGGGTGGGATTGCATAGCCTCAACTAAGTTGCAACTTTCCAAAAAAAGTATAGGACACAACTCTCCAAAAACTACACTAAACAGCACTACCAGGCAGCCCACATGCTATTAATACAGGTGTTTCTTTATGACTTTATTGTAACAAATGTAGCAAAAAGCGAAACTCCGTGTGTGTGCGTTTGCATCAGCAGGTAGCTAAAGACACGATACAGCAAATGTTAACAATAGGATAATAGTGAAACTTACCCGAAAGGCTTTTTTTTTTACAGCAGCTAACAGGCAGGGTACCGTTTCGCCAGTATGAGATAACGCGTGCAACAAATCAAACCGTAAACACCAACAATATCACTCCGCCCGCCTTTGGTCTGTTGGTGGCTGAGGTGGTGGTGCGGCGGAGGTGAGGAGGGAGGGGGGGACTAACTAACTCACTAACTTAACTACAAGGAGAAAAGAGATATCATCTTACCGAGGGCGTCGAAGAAGATCAACAAAATGTGGAGTTTCACACTCGCCGACTCGTTTCCCTCTGCCTCGTGCACAGAAAAGGCACTAGCTCCTCTGTTTCTTAATGTTCATATTAGATTTTTTTTAACACGCCGAGCAAAGAAGGAGGAAAAAAAAGAAAAGAAGCAAGCATCGCGGATTTGGATGTTGTTGTTTTGATGTTCCAAGTCCGTGACGTCATATCCACCTGCTGTAAACAACGATCATTGCATCGCGGATCCTTCATAAGAAACATCACACAAGTACAATTCAGTAGCACTTAGTAGGTTCCTTTCTATGGGGAAATGTAATGATATGCATTAGTTTTAGCTCAAAGTGTGACAGGAGAGAGGGGGCTGTCAGAAAAGCTAAAATGTCTAAAGCTGACTAATTACAACTGAGGCAGAATGAACTTATTATTATTTCCAAAAAATCTTCTTTTTTATATATCTGAGGATCATCATAACTGTTCCTACGCCTCACTGCAGAAACATGACATTATTTGAGTTGTTTAAATCTCAAATGTGAGAAGTTTTAAACTATAATGGTTTTTAAAATGACAGTGTATATAACTAGAGGGCAGTTTTATGATGTTGTCATTTGGCATGTGGGCCAATTCTTCATAATATGTTCAAGGTGGCATGCATCTTTTGCAACAAAGTCATTCAGAATCACTGCTTGACATTTTTGTTGTGGTTGAAAAGTTGTGTGCACTCCTAAATAGTCTTTCCTCAGCATGTCTGTCACAAGATGTGCAGAAACACATTATGACAGTAATTAAAAACCTCTGTCACTTGGCCCTGAAGAGGAGAATTACCACGGGCCACTTCAACAGTCCAGTTAACAACTCATTGTAAAGCAACATTAATTTAACCTCAAGAGAAAATATTTCAAGTCCTTTTTTGTCCTTGGTCAAGGTCTTGAGGAGCACAGCTCATTTCGCTTTAAACGAGATTCCATGTATCATGGCTGCATCTGTAGTGCTGCTGCTGATCTCTCTCATAGAGTCTGTTTGTGGGTAGAGAGCGCCACCCTCTGGCCGTGCACACAGGAACATAAATAGTTCCAAATAATGTGTTTTATACACATGTTACATACTTGTGTTTGTGTAGTACAATGTGCACTATAGTCTATAGTGTATATATGTTTTCAATTTTATTGTATTATTGCACATTTTTACTCAAATACATAATTTGTATTTTATTGTATTTGTATCTTCTTATTGCAAATGTTTATTTAACCTATTTGAATATGTATATATCATTTATATTTTATTGTATTATGTTCTTATTCTTTAAATGTATATAAATATTTTTATTTACTTTTATTTGCATTTTCTAATTTGAGATGTTTCTATTGTATGTTTGTTTTGTTTCTACAATTTTTGTTTGTTGTTTCAATATTTTCACATTATGTGCAATTTTAACATGTTGCTGTGACAACAAGAACATCCCCAATTGAGATCAATAAAGTACATTCTATCTTATTTGTATGTATTTCTTTGTATTTCTTTTTAAATTCTGAAATGTAGTAACTGTCCTGAAACCTAATTTCCCTCGAGGACAAATAGAGAATTAATTATTGGCCTACACATCTCAGCTGAGACCTGTTATTATATTCATTTAATTCATTTATTTACATGTAGAACAGTTTAAAATACAAGCTGATAAGCTCTCTGAAGCTTTAGGGGCCCGAACACTTAATAAAGGTAAGTTAGGTAAGAGTGGAGAAACCAGCTCGAGTGCGCTAGAATTTGAAAATACACAACCGGAAAAAATCTGCCTCTTCCTTCAGATTTCCTCACAGAGCCCCTCCTCCAACACACACGGACGCGCACATGACCAATGAGGGCACGAGATAAATTTGTGCCCCGATGGAAGGCTGACAGGCAGGTAGGCCATCCAGTTACTTTAGCCGGGCCGGCTCAGATGATTGGTCGTGCTTTTTACAGCGCCACGGCTTCCACAGATGAAATGTTTTAATGTATTTATTGTCAAAGCATTTAATGTATTCATTGTATCGGGATGTTAAGAGCATTCCATGGAAAATAACAAGTGTTTCTGAAGTGAATTACCTACCTTTAACAGAGCGTTTTTGCAAAATATGTTCCAACACATCTAGAATTGGAGAAGGTTCATGTACAGAAACATTCACAAGCTAAAAACACCAAATACCCCAAACTTATAAAACCCTAGCATTAAAAGGTCAGCAAACATTAATGTGTCAGTCTTAACATAAAACAGATAAGATAATAAACACTGACACAGGACAAGTGAACATAATTGCACAGTTTTAATACATTTCAGAGTAGAATAACACGTGTGTTTAAAGCTATTTAGATTCAAATTTTAAAAAAGAATGCTCTGAAACTTTTTTTAGCCTCCTTTGGACCAATATGAGGAATCGTTTCAGAGTGGGCAAGTTTCAGAGTAACAATCAGAGGGCTCGTTCCAACCGGCGAATGACATGGCTCGTTTCACCCAGCCAAAGAGGGCTCTTTTTAACCAATGGGCAATCTGAGGGGTCTTTCCTTTGGGCCAATGAGAGGGCTCATTTCACCCTTTGTGCCAATCAGAAGACTTATCAGAGGGCTTGTTTCAACCAAGCCCTGTTTCAATCAGTCTAAAAGAGGTCTTTCAACCGGCCAATCAGAATGCTTGTTTCACCATTTGGAGCAATCAGAAGACTTATCAGAGGGCTTGTTTCAACCAGTCTAAAAGAGGTCTTTCAACCGGCCAATCAGAATGCTTGTTTCACCATTTGGAACAATCAAAAGACTTATCAGAGGGCTTGTTTCAACCAGTCTAAAAGAGGTCTTTCAACCGGCCAATCAGAATGCTTGTTTCACCATTTGGAACAATCAAAAGACTTATCAGAGGGCTTGTTTCAACCAGTCTAAAAGAGGTCTTTCAACTGGCCAATCAGAATGCTTGCTTCGCCATTTGGAACAATCAGACTGCTCTATTATTTAGGTCAATGAAATGTCTAATTTCAGAGGGCCAATCAGAGGGCTCATTTTAGAGGGCTAAACAGAGCTCCTCTCAACCTTCGGGCCAATCAGAGGGCTCCTTTTACCCTTCGGGCTCATCAAAGATCTCTATCCTTTGAGTGGCAGGTCTTTACATAATGTGTCCATTTGTTGAAACTCATGTTGTTTTATTGTGTTCTTCTCCGCAGTGAATTCATGTTGACATGCTTCTTGAAATGTAATCTGATGGTATAACATCACTCCCATTATACTGCTAACAGGATTTGCAGTTTTGCTGTGATTTGTATACTGAGCCCGTCTTTATAGGATTACTGCAGTTTTCAAAAGGTTGTAAACATGATTGTCTGGTGTAATTAATGAGAAAAACTCTCACACATGATCTTTGTAATTCTTCAGTGTCTCGATCTGCATGTCAATACTAGATCCACGAGCCCAGCAGCCAGTGTGTCTGCCTCTGAATTTATTATCCTGTTTGTCGGTGTGTTGTGTGGATTAAAGCCCTGACTGGATGGAGTGTAGTTACAAATTAATTGAGGATCACTATCAGTTACGTAACAGGCTCTCCACACACACGCGTGCACACAACAAAGTAATTAGCTTTCTGTTAATTAGGTAATTAAGCATCTGAATAGGAGCTCCTCTTGATTTCCAAAGGGGGAAGGATGGCTTTCACTCGGTGTTTTTCCCCTGCTGCTGGGGGCGAAACATTCAGACTGTAATGAAAGGGAGAAGCTGTGCACATAATGACCAATAAAGCATGTGAGTGAAAGGAGGACAGACTTAAAGGACAGGACACTTTGTTTCTGCAGTTGTACGTGTTGGTGTGGAATGCCTTTTTTTAATTTGTCAAATAAACCACAAAACATCAATAAAGCAATATCCAGAAAACCATGAAATAAAAAAATTGCAGTTACTATTATTATATAGGAAATATTATTGTATAGCAACAGAAACATGTTTTTAAAGTGCATTACTTTTCAATAAATCATCTCTAATTGTTAATATCATTATAAATAACCTTTCAATAAGAACATGAAAATATACTCAGTACAGTATATTATATATATTGCCTGAATTGAAGTGGAAAAGTTGTGCAGTTGCAAAAGTAAATACCAATACAGGTCACACACTTATTTAGTTTTTCTATTTGCACATTTATTATGTGGGTGATAAATTATGACAATAGATTTTAAGTATAATTGTTCTGGTTTGACAGCATCATGATAGTATAACTGTCTTTATAAAACACATTCCCAAGAATCAAGTGTCCTTGCAAATGAAGCTTAACTTGTAACGTAGGATTTGCGTTTGAAATGCAGCACAAAGGTCAGGTGTCGGTGTAGATCACAGAGCAAGAGGAGCGTTTCTCTAAAGATCAAGAGGATTTTCTGCTGCGGGGATCGGCTGCTCTTTCCCCTTCAGACATTACAGAAATGTTTCTGAACGGCCGGCCTGTGGACGCTTATGATGTCTGACCGTGGATTTGGTTCCATGATAAGTGTGCTTCTGGGTCTGATAAAGTGCAGCTCGGTGTGGGCACGGTGAGCTCAGAGAGGAGGTGGATGCCTTTTATAATCACAGGGGAGAGAGACACTTTAATGTCTCATCATCTCATCACTGAAGACACATTGCATATTTCTGACATTTTTGTAACACGTTTAACCCTCCTATTGTCTTCGTCCGTCCCCCCGTCCCCCCCCCCCCCCCCCTTACTTTGGTGAGGTCCTGTTTTAACTGCTATTACATTAACACAAAAACCATTAATCATCACCAAATTTCATTCAACACCCTTTCAAACTGTAAATATTGTGTCAGACTACTGGTGTACATGAGAAACTGCAGTAAATATACAAAGAACAGACACTGAACATGTAATGCGTGTGCCAGGTGTGATCCATGTGGGGGGATGGGCACATAAGAGCGGGAAATGTGTCAAATTGTTCTGTTTGTGTGTGAGTGACAGGTGTGATTCACATGGGGGGATTGGGCACATAAGGGGGGGGGGGGGACACATTTAGAGTATGTGTGTGTTTGTTTTATCTGATCCGGATGGTTACTAATTCCTTTTCTTTATGGCGGTCATTTTTGACTGGGAACACCATGAGTGTTACAAAGTTGACTAAATCATCCAAAATGCAATGAAAGTGGTGATCAGCAATTGTATATGTTCAAATGTCTACTGTGAAGGATATCATAAAGCCTTAATGCAATCGAATGTAAAACTAAAAAGTTATGATTGATGAAAGTTGTAAACCAGAGTTAGGAAAAGGGACCACATTACTCCTGTTCTGGCTGCCTTACACTGGCTCCCTATAGAACACAGGATAGAATTTAAAATTCTTCTTCTCGCCTACAAAGCCCTTAATGGGCAGGCGCCATCTTACCTTAAAGAACTCATTATACCCTACTGTCCTACTAGGGCATTGCGTTCCAAGAATGCAGGGTTGTTGGTTGTTCCTAGAGTCTCTAAAAGTACAATGGGAGCCAGAGCCTTTTCTTATCAAGCTCCACATTTGTGGAATCAGCTTCCAGTTTGTGTTCGGGCGGCAGACACCCTATCCGTTTTTAAGAGTGCGCTTAAGACCTTCCTTTTTGATAAAGCTTATAGTTAGGGCTGATTAGATCCAGCCCCTAGTTTTGCTGATATAGGCTTAGTTTGTCGGGGGACATCTTACTTCTTCCTTCTCTCTGTCTATACCTGTGTACTCTCATGTTCCGATTAACCCAGCTTCCCCAAATGTCTTTCTTTTTGGTGTCTATATACGCTGGGATCCGGAGACATGGATGATCCTGCGCTCCTCTGTCCTGGATCGCGAGCCCTGGATCTTGAGTCGTGGCTGTGGTCCTGGATCATAGGTCCTGGATGGATATCCTCGTGGATTCATCTTCCTATTATACACACATGCATTTCCAAACATTTGGACTACCTATGTTGCAAATGTATTATCTTTTCAATTTACACACGGCATCTATTGCACGTCTGTCCGTCCTGGGAGAGGGATCCCTCCTCTGTTGCTCTCCCTGAGGTTTCTCCCATTTTTCCCTTTAAACTGTGGGTTTTCTCCGGAAGTTTTTCCTTGTACGATGTGAGGGTCTAAGGACAGAGGGTCTAAGGACAGAGGGTGTCGTATTGTCATACTGATATTTTATACAAACTGTAAAGTCCACTGAGACAAATGTAACATTTGTGATATTGGGCTATATAAATAAACATTGATTGATTGATTGATTAAATCGGTCAGATTTGACCCGAAGACAACAGGAGGCCTTAATGGGCAAAATATTGTATTAGTGCTGTGGCTTTATTTAGAGATTCTACTTTTCTACTAAATAACTGTTGGGTTTTTTATTTTTTATTATTTGCTTTGAATCAACCCCTAAAATGGTACATATATTATTCTATATTCATATGTATCTCCCTCATAGATGTAAATATAATGATGAATGCAATAAACTGTGCTCCACTGTCGGACACAACGTTTAAATAAATATTATGTAATATATGTTATCCTTATATTTATCAGTATTCAATATGTTATAGTTAAAAAAGAACCTTTTGGCACTCATCGATGGCACGGTCTAGAAATATAGTGGACCAATCATACGAAATTAACACATGTTGACTGAAACTGATTTAATATTTAAATATTAAACATTAATGTGACTCATCAGGCTTTATCTCAAAATGTAAAGTGGCCCTATTGTACTACATTTCAGACAAACACACTACAGGAAAGGGAAAACCCAAATAAGCATAATAGTTCAGTCCTTTGAAGACCTTAAAGTCAAAATTAAATCAGTTTCAGTCAAAATGTGTTAATTGTATTGTAGCCTACCATGTGATTGGCCCACTATACGTCATAATAGTTAAGTCCTTTGAAGACCTTAAAGTAAAAATGTTAAATATTTCCGTCCTCTTTTTTGTGGCACTTGTGCAATAAGCAGTGATTTAAGGCTCTTACTGTATATGACATTAACTCACGTCCACATGTTGTTAGTACTTTAAAAGAAGAAACAGGCATACTATGAATTGTGTTTTTCATTTCAATTTTATTTACTTTGCTCATGTCACTGCAAAAATCATGTTTACAAAGGAAATACTCTCCCCTTATTCAGTAACTAACGCATCGACCAGTCGTCTAGTTTGACAACACAGTAAGAGTGGTGAGACACACAATGACAGTTCACTGCAGCATGCCCTGCACTAGTAGAAGAGTTAGTGAAGGGAACGGATAGAAAAATAAGTTTGATGCTCCTTAACATGAACACGATCAAATACATGAGGTCAGTGTTTCTTCTGGTTCTTTGAAGCAGCAGTTGACTCAATGACTATTGAAACTTACCATATTTTAGACAGAATTTAACATAATGTACATATCCTGCTAACTATGAGGATACTTCATGTTACTTGAACAACAATGCTGCATTTCTCTCTGCAAGTACAGACAAGCGTCACTATTTGAGCTTTAAAAATGTGCAGTATCTCTTTCGCTAAACACACCGTGACCCCGTTCAGGAGAGCGCAGGGTCTACTTTTCAACACGTGTATTGAAAGAAATGTCAAACGTGGCGTGGCTGAGGACATTCAAAGAGGCACCTTTCAGAATGGGTTGTGCTCTTTAGATAAATCGGAGTTTCTTCGGGGGGCGATATCAGATGTGTTCTGATCCTCTGTGAAGGCTTAGTAACTGAGGGACACTGGGATTGGAATAGGTAGTCATGTGCAATACTTCCAAGAGTTACCCTGATTTTAAATGTGATGTATGAAAGCTTCAAACAATCAAATGGGGACAAACTCGATGAAACACCATTAAGATACGAACTACTTACATTTGTAAAAAGTGCTGTGGCACTGGCTAAGTTGACTTAACTAAATATGATATGAACTGAGATAAAACTCATTATGTAGAGCCATGCTCATCTGGTAAAAATATACTTTAAAATATTGTAAAAAGACTAAGTATGTATCTCCTACTTCTATAGAGCGGTGCAGCGATGATGTGTGTGTATGCTAGCACTGAAGTTAGCATCAGAAGGGCTTCCTCGTCTAAAAGCAATGGGATTTCTCGTAAAATTGCAAATAATACGCTTTTTTCCGCCAAACATGATTATGATACGTACATGTTATTTTCAGCAGGATAATCTCCACATATTAAAATAACATTAATTAATTTTAAAGCGTAAATGCAATCAGCAGAAATAAAAAGCTAACGTTAGCCTAGCCACAGACATAACGATCACATGGCAGCGCATCACCACCGCTAAGCTAAAGGTGGCTAAAAGTGTATGTAGAGACTAAGGGCACTGGAAGTGGTAAACTGCTGACCCCTTTCCTGGTTTGAGGACTCATTCCTGCACCACTCTACACCAGGGATAAGCTGTCTATATGCCGTGCAGAGAACAGGACCATGACAGTGCAGTTCAGGAGGAAATCAGAATGAACTAACAAGTTATTACGCTGGATAAACAGTCTCTAAAGAGTTCAGATGTTAGGACCCACATCAACATGAAACAAGGCATCAGTCATTGAAAGTTATAAAAATATATTGATAATTATTTCCTTGTTGAATGCAAAATAATACCCTTGATTAGGTTGTGGACAGCGCCTAAGGCAGGTACAGAGTTCAGGTGAAAATAAAAAAAGTGCGTTACATTCGTTTAATGTCTTGATCGTCCTCCTTCAAAGGCATGATGGTCCATGTGAGCTGAAAGTCAAAGGGATTCACGGTGAGTATGAACATGTATTTTAACATGCAGGAGACTTTGTTTAAAGCAGGGGTGCGGAACCTTTTTCCTCTCAAGGGCCATTTCAATGTTTACAAAATCCTACGAGGGCCGTGCAAATTATTGAACTCAACCTCTGCTTAAAAAAACTCAAATCACAGCCCATTCATTTCGCCTTTCTTTCATGCTGTGCAAAGAAAAAGCGACCTCTTAATCCAGATATCTTTGTGTTTTATTTTCAATGTTTTGATGTTATGCTTTGGAGAGAGTGTGTAAAAGGACAAACTGCAGACACTCATAGCACCTTATGAACCCTAATGAAAACGTATGCAACAAACTGATGAACACTGGATACTTAGGTACACAGCAGAAACTAACACAGCAAAACCAGGTGAACATCACAGACGAATCTGACATCAAGTCTTTAAAGGAAGACCATTTTTTTAAAGAAAAAAGTAATATTATGTTAGCCCTGAGAAAATTATAATTCTGGTGATCCAAGTGTAATCTGAATTGTTTTCTGTGTTTACAGTACGACTTAAGAAAGGGGAACTAAAAAGCTTTTACCAGGATACTCTCTTTTTCTTCTTCCTTCAGCTACTTTTTTCAGGTGATTTCGTTTTTGTCAAACACTTCTAAGTTTTAAATACTCCATACACTCTAAATATAAAATACATTATATATTGTGCGTTTGCAAAAATCTAATTTATAGTAAAATGTACGTTTCTGAAAACGATTAAGAATAATGGGTCCTCTTGTGGTCAAAGAGAGAATTACAACAAACACTTTTCGTCCCACCTGTTTTACTGTTGAACATAAAAACAGTGAAGGAGCTTTAAGATAATCTGGAGTTGTTTTTTTCTCATCAAAAAATAAGGAACTTTGGGATTTTAGCCTTTGCAGACCATTTACATGCACTATATAACACCCCAAAAAGCATAGTAGGGCTTCTTTAAAGACAGGAGAGGCTAGGGTAACCAGACTTTCTTTTTCACTTGCCCATCAGCACATTTCAAAGACTAGTATTATGGTCTTAAATAACATGCTCTGCTTGTGTACCAGTTGATTCTAGTAACTGTACAGCTCATTATACATTTGGGATTAGGTATTTGACATGTAGTGACATGTGCATATGCTACGTGGAGCAGGTATGAAAGCATACATTAGGGGGCATTTCTCTGCAACATCAATACATTCCTGGTTAGCCTACAGCTATGTTCGCTCCTTAAATCCTCCTCTGGCGTGCTTTAATAAGAATCTCCTGCAAACGTGCATAATTCATTCCAGAGCATCGTTAAGAAATGTTCTGCGGTCCGACTTGACTGGTGTTCGTTTCTGACAAGAGCAATTTTAAAGTGTAAGCTCCGTTGCTAAATCTAAATGCTGCGTTACATGCAAGGGGGAAACAAGGGGAATACTTACGCTTATAAAACACAGCTTTAAAAGGAATGTACGGGAGGAGCTCATAGACTTTCCCCAAGATATTTGCTTCGTCAGCAAGAGATGCGTCGCTATTCCAGATCTGTACAATATCTTCCCGGTCCCGAACGCTAACACTGACGCCGACAACCTCATCGTCTGGGGGATAAAACAGATACATGATCATCAAAGTCATTGCAGGGGGAAAAAGCACTTGTTTTCATTCTGATGAAGTGGCTCACCTGAGGCACAGTAATCTGCAAACTGCTCCCCGATAGTAGCAAGTAGCAACTCTTTCCAAACGGCAGACTGGAGCAAGAGGAGGAAGCAGAAGAGTTTATTCATCGCTCAGCAGTTTGTGTGATGTGATGATAAACAACGACACCTACTGTGCTTTCTTTTGGTACTTTCATCTTCCATACTCCTCCTTTTGCGTTGCTTTCTTCCTCCCTGTTGGTATCAACAACATTAATACATGTTTTACTTTATTCTAAAGTTATTTCATTTCAATGGCAGAAGCAGAAACATCACGTTTAATGTAACTTGAAGCACTAATATCGACTATTCAACATGTTTAACTGATGATCAAAAAGAATGAGATTCATAATCAGACTAATACAAATGTAATGATTACAAAATATAACAATGTAATCCTTGATGTCATACTTCAAATATACTTTCAGTGGGTGTTGTGTTTATATGTTTTAATATATGTTTAAATCCAGAGGTGGGAGAAGAACTCAGAGCTTGTACTTGAGTAAAAGTAGAAGTACTCAGAGCTTGTACTTGAGTAAAAGTAGAAGTACTCAGATCTTGTACTTGAGTAAAAGTAGAAGTACTCAGAGCTTGTACTTGAGTAAAAGTAGAAGAACTCAGAGCTTGTACTTGAGTAAAAGTAGAAGTACTCAGAGCTTGTACTTGAGTAAAAGTAGAAGTACTCAGATCTTGTACTTGAGTAAAAGTAGAAGTACTCAGATCTTGTACTTGAGTAAAAGTAGAAGTACTCAGAGCTTGTACTTGAGTAAAAGTAGAAGTACTCAGAGCTTGTACTTGAGTAAAAGTAGAAGTACTCAGAGCTTGTACTTGAGTAAAAGTAGAAGTACTCAGAGCTTGTACTTGAGTAAAAGTAGAAGTACTCAGAGCTTGTACTTGAGTAAAAGTAGAAGTACTCAGAGCTTGTACTTGAGTAAAAGTAGAAGTACTCAGATCTTGTACTTGAGTAAAAGTAGAAGTACTCAGATCTTGTACTTGAGTAAAAGTAGAAGAACTCAGAGCTTGTACTTGAGTAAAAGTAGAAGTACTCAGAGCTTGTACTTGAGTAAAAGTAGAAGTACTCAGAGCTTGTACTTGAGTGAAAGTAGAAGTACTCAGAGCTTGTACTTGAGTAAAAGTAGAAGTACTCAGATATTATACTTGAGTAAAAGTAGAAGTACTCAGATATTGTACTTGAGTAAAAGTAGAAGTACTCAGAGCTTGTACTTGAGTAAAAGTAGAAGTACTCAGAGCTTGTACTTGAGTAAAAGTAGAAGTACTCAGATATTATACTTGAGTAAAAGTAGAAGTACTCAGAGCTTGTACTTGAGTAAAAGTAGAAGTACTCAAAGCTTGTACTTGAGTAAAAGTAGAAGTACTCAGAGCTTGTACTTGAGTAAAAGTAGAAGTACTCAGAGCTTGTACTTGGGTAAAAGTAGAAGTACTCAGAGCTTGTACTTGAGTAAAAGTAGAAGTACTCAGATCTTGTACTTGAGTAAAAGTAGAAGTACTCAAAGCTTGTACTTGAGTAAAAGTAGAAGTACTCAGATATTGTACTTGAGTGAAAGTAGAAGTACTCAGATCTTGTACTTGAGTAAAAGTAGAAGTACTCAGAGCTTGTACTTGAGTAAAAGTAGAAGTACTCAGAGCTTGTACTTGAGTAAAAGTATGGGTACTCAGATCTTGTACTTGAGTAGAAGTACTCAGAGCTTGTACTTGAGTAAAAGTAGAAGTACTCAGATCTTGTACTTGGGTAAAAGTAGAAGTACTCAGATCTTGTACTTGAGTAAAAGTAGTACTTAGATCTTGTACTTGAGTAAAAGTAGAAGTACTCAGATCTTGTACTTGAGTAAAAGTAGAAGTACTCAGATCTTGTACTTGAGTAAAAGTAGAAGTACTCAGATCTTGTACTTGAGTAAACGTAGAAGTACTCAGATCTTGTTCTTGAGTAAAAGTAGAAGTACTCAGATCTTGTACTTGGGTAAAAGTAGAAGTACTCAGATCTTGTACTTGAGTAAAAGTAGAAGTACTCAGATCTTGTACTTGAGTAAAAGTAGAAGAACTCAGAGCTTGTACTTGAGTAAAAGTAGAAGTACTCAGAGCTTGTACTTGAGTAAAAGTAGAAGTACTCAGAGCTTGTACTTGAGTAAAAGTAGAAGTACTCAGAGCTTGTACTTGAGTAAAAGTAGAAGTACTCAGATCTTGTACTTGAGTAAAAGTAGAAGTACTCAGATCTTGTACTTGAGTAAAAGTAGAAGAACTCAGAGCTTGTACTTGAGTAAAAGTAGAAGTACTCAGAGCTTGTACTTGAGTAAAAGTAGAAGTACTCAGAGCTTGTACTTGAGTAAAAGTAGAAGTACTCAGAGCTTGTACTTGAGTAAAAGTAGAAGTACTCAGATCTTGTACTTGAGTAAAAGTAGAAGTACTCAGATCTTGTACTTGAGTAAAAGTAGAAGTACTCAGAGCTTGTACTTGAGTAAAAGTAGAAGTACTCAGAGCTTGTACTTGAGTAAAAGTAGAAGTACTCAGAGCTTGTACTTGAGTAAAAGTAGAAGTACTCAGAGCTTGTACTTGAGTAAAAGTAGAAGTACTCAGAGCTTGTACTTGAGTAAAAGTAGAAGTACTCAGAGCTTGTACTTGAGTAAAAGTAGAAGTACTCAGATCTTGTACTTGAGTAAAAGTAGAAGTACTCAGATCTTGTACTTGAGTAAAAGTAGAAGTACTCAGAGCTTGTACTTGAGTAAAAGTAGAAGTACTCAGAGCTTGTACTTGAGTAAAAGTAGAAGTACTCAGAGCTTGTACTTGAGTGAAAGTAGAAGTACTCAGAGCTTGTACTTGAGTAAAAGTAGAAGTACTCAGATATTATACTTGAGTAAAAGTAGAAGTACTCAGATATTGTACTTGAGTAAAAGTAGAAGTACTCAGAGCTTGTACTTGAGTAAAAGTAGAAGTACTCAGAGCTTGTACTTGAGTAAAAGTAGAAGTACTCAGATATTGTACTTGAGTAAAAGTAGAAGTACTCAGAGCTTGTACTTGAGTAAAAGTAGAAGTACTCAAAGCTTGTACTTGAGTAAAAGTAGAAGTACTCAGAGCTTGTACTTGAGTAAAAGTAGAAGTACTCAGAGCTTGTACTTGGGTAAAAGTAGAAGTACTCAGAGCTTGTACTTGAGTAAAAGTAGAAGTACTCAGATCTTGTACTTGAGTAAAAGTAGAAGTACTCAAAGCTTGTACTTGAGTAAAAGTAGAAGTACTCAGATATTGTACTTGAGTGAAAGTAGAAGTACTCAGATCTTGTACTTGAGTAAAAGTAGAAGTACTCAGAGCTTGTACTTGAGTAAAAGTAGAAGTACTCAGAGCTTGTACTTGAGTAAAAGTATGGGTACTCAGATCTTGTACTTGAGTAGAAGTACTCAGAGCTTGTACTTGAGTAAAAGTAGAAGTACTCAGATCTTGTACTTGGGTAAAAGTAGAAGTACTCAGATCTTGTACTTGAGTAAAAGTAGTACTTAGATCTTGTACTTGAGTAAAAGTAGAAGTACTCAGATCTTGTACTTGAGTAAAAGTAGAAGTACTCAGATCTTGTACTTGAGTAAAAGTAGAAGTACTCAGATCTTGTACTTGAGTAAACGTAGAAGTACTCAGATCTTGTTCTTGAGTAAAAGTAGAAGTACTCAGATCTTGTACTTGGGTAAAAGTAGAAGTACTCAGATCTTGTACTTGAGTAAAAGTAGAAGTACTCAGATCTTGTACTTGAGTAAAAGTAGAAGAACTCAGAGCCTGTACTTGAGTAAAAGTAGAAGTACTCAGAGCCTGTACTTGAGTAAAAGTAGAAGTACTCAGAGCCTGTACTTGAGTAAAAGTAGAAGTACTCAGAGCCTGTACTTGAGTAAAAGTAGAAGTACTCAGAGCTTGTACTTGAGTAAAAGTAGAAGTACTCAGATCTTGTACTTGAGTAAAAGTAGAAGTACTCAGATCTTGTACTTGAGTAAAAGTAGAAGAACTCAGAGCTTGTACTTGAGTAAAAGTAGAAGTACTCAGAGCTTGTACTTGAGTAAAAGTAGAAGTACTCAGAGCTTGTACTTGAGTGAAAGTAGAAGTACTCAGAGCTTGTACTTGAGTAAAAGTAGAAGTACTCAGATATTATACTTGAGTAAAAGTAGAAGTACTCAGATATTGTACTTGAGTAAAAGTAGAAGTACTCAGAGCTTGTACTTGAGTAAAAGTAGAAGTACTCAGAGCTTGTACTTGAGTAAAAGTAGAAGTACTCAGATATTATACTTGAGTAAAAGTAGAAGTACTCAGAGCTTGTACTTGAGTAAAAGTAGAAGTACTCAAAGCTTGTACTTGAGTAAAAGTAGAAGTACTCAGAGCTTGTACTTGAGTAAAAGTAGAAGTACTCAGAGCTTGTACTTGGGTAAAAGTAGAAGTACTCAGAGCTTGTACTTGAGTAAAAGTAGAAGTACTCAGATCTTGTACTTGAGTAAAAGTAGAAGTACTCAAAGCTTGTACTTGAGTAAAAGTAGAAGTACTCAGATATTGTACTTGAGTAAAAGTAGAAGTACTCAGATATTGTACTTGAGTGAAAGTAGAAGTACTCAGATCTTGTACTTGAGTAAAAGTAGAAGTACTCAGAGCTTGTACTTGAGTAAAAGTAGAAGTACTCAGAGCTTGTACTTGAGTAAAAGTATGGGTACTCAGATCTTGTACTTGAGTAGAAGTACTCAGAGCTTGTACTTGAGTAAAAGTAGAAGTACTCAGATCTTGTACTTGGGTAAAAGTAGAAGTACTCAGATCTTGTACTTGAGTAAAAGTAGTACTTAGATCTTGTACTTGAGTAAAAGTAGAAGTACTCAGATCTTGTACTTGAGTAAAAGTAGAAGTACTCAGATCTTGTACTTGAGTAAAAGTAGAAGTACTCAGATCTTGTACTTGAGTAAACGTAGAAGTACTCAGATCTTGTTCTTGAGTAAAAGTAGAAGTACTCAGATCTTGTACTTGGGTAAAAGTAGAAGTACTCAGATCTTGTACTTGAGTAAAAGTAGAAGTACTCAGATCTTGTACTTGAGTAAAAGTAGAAGTACTCAGAGCTTGTACTTGGGTAAAAGTAGAAGTACTCAGATCTTGTACTTGGGTAAAAGTAGAAGTACTCAGATATTGTACTTGAGTAAAAGTACCAGAGTGTAGGAATACTCAGTTACAGTAAAAGTCCTGCATTTAAAATGTTACTCAAGTAAAAGTACAAAAGTATTAGCATCAAAATATAGTGAAAGTAGCGACAGTAAAAGTAGTCGTTGTGCAGATTGGTCGATTTCAGAATAATATATGATGTGTTTTATAATGATTGATCTTTAAAGTGTTCTCAAAGCTGGTGAAGGTGCAGCTAGTTTGAATGATTTTGTATACTGCAGGGTAGCTGGTGGATTTACTCCAGGTGGAACTAAAGTTGATTATATTTCACATCATTAATCCAAATCTGTAAAGTAACTGAATGTATTAAATACATGTAGTGGAGTAAAAGTACACCATTTATCTCAGAATTGTAGTGGAGTAAAATTACAAAGTAGCATAACATTGTACTTAAGGAAAGGTCTTGAGTAAATGTACTTTGTTACTTTCCACCACTGTGTGTAACTGAAGGGAAATGATTACATGACATGACAGTGAGTGCCTGAGCTTGGACTCTGCCCTGTGCTCCTGCTGCTGCTGTTAGGGAATAAACTCTAATATTGACAGTGATAACAGACGCACCACAGAGGCCTCCGCTCTCCACGCATTAAGTGATAGCTGCACCTCAGAGGCAGGGCTGTGGCTGGAGGGATGTTGTTGTACACGCTCCAGAACAACTGCAGGGAGAAAAACATGGAGAGAAGAGATCTGTTTTCCTTTCTTAAAGCTCACAGATAAGTTGTTGGTGTAACAGTAGAGCAGGGTGTCCAAACTGTTTTCACTGAGGGCCACATACAGAAAAATATACGAAGGGCTGGGCCACTCACTAGAGGTGAGGAATATTGCCTCATAAGTTCAGTTATAAGTTAGCAAAATCGATCAAATGTGGGTAAAATATTCTTAATACTTGAAAATGCTTTAAGAAAAGGCTCACAGCTCTCCAGAGGGTTTTATTGTGTTAGCAGCTTATTCGTTAAAACAGAAGCCTCAGATATCTATAATAAGTGGAAATATGAAGGGTATTTTTCAAGCTTGTAAATAAGTTATTGGGCTTTTTTCTTTTCAACTTAAAAATGTGTTTGCAGTTTTTAAAGTTGAAAACATTTTCTCTTACTAACACATGAATACTGTGTAATATATGTGTACGTATTATACAATATAATACAAGCACAAGTTTAATTTGTGGAGCATTATACTTTTTGAATTGGCTGAGGGCCGATTCAAAATGGCCGTAGTACAGGTGTCAGGACAATGCCAATCAAGCCAACTCCAGGATAGCCCCCATGCTAAGAGGCTAAGCATTTCACAAGTTGTGCTTTCACACATCAAATCAAACGGAGGCTTTAGTTTGATAGTGTAACTTCCAGGTTTTTGTTATGGTATGCTTCACTATCACCATATTACTGGACTATCACTGCTTTTAGGAGAAGACCTGTAAGAAGGGTTTGGATTTGAACTTTAATGTCTCACACACACATTTATATTCATATATACACATATCGTCTTTTCTCCAGCCATGCCTACTTGCAGCACTTTGAGAAACCATGGCTACCGTAGGAGGAGTCACAGATGACGGAAGATGTCAAAGAAATAACAGAATTGGAAATCCTTCCTCTGTAATGTTCGGTTCTGCAACATTTTGCCTTTTCCCGTTAAAATATCAACGAAAAAACTGTTGAAAGAAAAACTCAAGATAGGGTTTTTCGTCTTTTTGCAGGTGGGGAAACTAAATATGTTGTTCTTTATTGTAAATGGACTGTATTTTATATAGTGCTTTTCCACTCAAAGTGCTTTTACATATACAAGTCAGCATTCACACACATTCACACAGAGGCTAAAGCTGCCATACAAGGTGCCAGCTGCTCAGAGAGACTAACAGTCACACACTGCTGGCCAAGAAATCTGAAATATTTGTGGTTCCTTGTTCCTTTCCCAAGGACACTTGGACGTGTTGACAACAGGGTAAAGGGATTGAACCAGGAAACTGGAGGAAACTGAAGGTGTTATTTTAGAGAACCCTTCTGCCATCTAGTGGCTGTTTGTTTCTGTGTGTAACAATTCGGGCCAAATCTGAAATTGGTTATTGTTATTACATTAGATTCATATATTTGACCCCATGGCATTGTGGGATACATTCCCAAATAAATAAGGTTGTTATGTTAAACCTGAAGAATATATAATAAGTCAACTGGTACCAATACGTTTTTGTTTAGTGGAGAAATGAATGCTAAAGCCCACACAATTATTGAGCGGTGTTTGTTCTGTGTTTAGTCCCTGGTTTCTTTTTTTGGACTGTTTGCTTACAGCTGCTATATTTAGTTTTACAACACTGCACATGCTGAAAGTCCCAATACAAAATAAATAAAGCACTGACTTCTCCTCAACAACATACAAGCCATCACAACAAAAGGTAGTATGGCTAAAGTGTAAGAAGAGCCACAAATCAAAGGCATCTGAATTGACAGATGATGATATTGATCAACAGGATTTTCACACATTTGCAACCTAAAAATAGTTCGAGACGGGGGGGGGGGGGATTCCAATTAGAAAAGCTGATATATTGGTATGTTTTATGACGTCAATAAACCTTTCACTACGTGTTCAAGTTTCAAGATAAGAAATGTTGTCGTTTTTCCTAACACTCAAAGTGCAAGTGGACCGTACTTCCTGTCCATCAATGAAGCTTTCTCCTCAAGCTAATGTGATCCTAGCCGAGTCGTGATGCACAACCTCTTTCCTCTGAGGATGACTCAGCTCTTTATACTGCGGGCCAGGTCTCACCTGAACGGTTTGCACGGTGTAGATCTTCTTCAGATTGGATTCACATTGAGCAGCCGTCGCGCCCGGTAATGACCTGAGAGAACAAGTGGAAACCGTTTGAGACCATGGTGAGGATTCACTGATGTATCAAGGAAAAAGGAACCAGCTGATAATACAAAAAGCAGGCTCAGGGTTCATGTTTACTTTTTGCCTTATGTGTTTTGGTCAGATGACTGATGTGATCTATGTGTGTCAACTTTAAAACAGAGAGTTCCGTTTAGTTTTAGTGATCATCTCCATGGAGTATATTTACATGCCTCTAGAGCAGTGCTTCTCAAAGTGTGGTCGGCGGACCACTGGTGGTCCGTGAGCACCCCCTAGTGGTCCGTGAGTATATTGGTAAAATTTCACATTTTAAATTAATTAATCTATTTAAGTTTTCCGCAATGGAGCGAGCTTAAGTTTCATGATTTAGCCCAGCGCACCTCCATCACACATGTTGCCACTTGTTTGTACCATTTTCAGGCGATTTGTAATCTGTTCTAGAAAAACGATGTGTTTTTGGATATTTGAGGAGTTAGGTGGTCCGCGAGTGTTTTTTTATTAGTTAAGTGTCCTTGGTATGAAAAAGTTTGAGAATCACTGCTCTAAACCAAGATGGACGACAGAAAGCCAGATGGACCGAATCACACGTCGACATCTTGCCAATCCTTTTATGGAAAGCCCCCCCTGCAGGTGTAACAATGTTGGTGACATCAAGCAACAACTTAGGAATCATATCATTCATAAATTGTCAAAGTATTGATTTTATGTTTGCAGGAAATCATGATTAGCCACCTGTCCACTAAAGTGGACGTCATGCATCACTGGCTATATTTCAACTACAATTCATACTGGTACTGTTCCTCTTGAAAATACTTCATTTGCAATATCTTTTTGGGCCGTCAATCAATATACTTATGTTATTATAATGTCATTTTAAGTTTGCACATCTTTATTTATCATTTTTTCCAAATGTACACGTCTTCAGTTCAAACTTTAACGCATACTGTTCACCCGAGTACATTTTAAAAAACTAGATAAAAAGAAACTAAAGTTAAAACCTTGTTTTTCATGGCCAATAAAAACACTTGGTAAACAAATCCTGACTGAGGCTTTCCTAATTCATGCATGAAAGGGTTCGGGCTACACCTAGGAATGTTCTTAGATAGTAGGCTACATTATTTTAGTTACAGATGTTTTATTTGTATACGTGTTGTGCTTGAGTGTTGATTGTTGGCAGCATGTGTTACGTGTGTTAAAAGACACTTTCCAGTGTGAATGGACAAAAGATGTTATCCTATTTTAATGGTTTAGTTGTTAAAATAGCGAGAAAATGCTAATTTATATATATATATTTTGAGAGCCCTAATGTGAGCTCTTTAAAAGTCTTCTTTTTTTGGACCAATCATTTGAAATCATAGAAATAGAGGTCAGCAGAAAAATGTCACGTTTTGGAGGTTGGAACCAGACTGATAATACATATTGTATACTGTACAATAAAGTGTTGCTTATAAACTTTGGGATTGTAGCCTTTGCACTCCATTTACATGCACACAAACTAACACACCACAGGAAAGAGGAAACTCCAAAGAGTATAATAGTGCCTCTTTAATACTTCACTCATTTTTGGGTCAACACATTAAATAAACACATGGAAGATGACATGGTGGGATACACACTCTGGAAACCTTTGCTCAAAGGCAGAAAGTCAAACAATAAATAATCTCATGATCTCATAAAAGAGAAGGGAAGACAAATAGAGACACTTTGCAGTCTTATTTGGAAAAGTCTTTGTAATAAGGCTAGTATATAACAGCTTCATTTAGGTGAAGCCTGTATCCTTTAACTGAGCTACTTTTTAGACCATTACCCTGCCAGGCTCCCCTGCTCGGAAACATGGAACAACTGTTACAAAATCATGGCATTACAATATACTTAAAGTACCAAAAGTAAAAGTACTAATTATGCAGGTTGGCAGACTTCGGAATGATATATATTGTATGTTTTGATAAGTATTGATGCATTCATATGTTTATCAAAATGGTACAGGTGTAACTAATTTCCACTAATTGGGGCTTAATCCAGGTGTATCTAAAGTATTTGTTAAGTGTTGATCATATTGTTTATCAGTAATCTGTATATGCAAAGAAATTAAAGGTATTAAATAAATGTATTGGAGTACACTATTTACCTCTGCAGTGGGGTATAATTACAAAGTAGCAGAAAATGTAGATTTGAATTACAAGAACCTCAAAATTGTACTTAAGTACAGTAGCCTACTTGAGTAAATGTACTTAGTTACTTTACACCACTGTCTATGTGGATTCTGGAAAGACTGTATCCTATTACTGAGCTACTTTTAGACCATTACCCTGCCAGGCTCCCCTGCTGGGAGACATAGGAGAAACTCTCCTGAATTTAATGATTAATACCAATAGACACCAAGGTAAACACACGTAGGATTCATAACCGTGGATGAAACGGTAACTTTGTAACAGAAGAAGGTCATGGAACAGTCTCGCGCTACATTCGCTCTGCAGGCCTGCGGAAAGCTGTGGCCTTGACTCTTGTTTTTCCTCCATCATTCCTGCTCTTCCCCGGGTTACAAACTCACATGCAACACGGAAGAGTGGCGGTATATTACCTGTCCAGCCAAAACGTCCAAGGTGAGTGCAGAGGCAGCGTCGTCGCGTCGTCTTCTCGGTGTTTCTTTGTGATGTTTTCCAACTCTTTCTCGTCGATGTCAATGTTGTTTTCAGGGGAAACTGTCTGAGGGTCGCTGAGTGCGCCTCTGTCCCTCTGTAAGTCTGTCTGACCCGCTGGAACCGCCATTACAGCCGGTTAAAGAATATATCACTTTATTTAAAAGCTCCTGTGTGAATGTGTCTACTAAAATCACCCGGTTTGGCGTTAGCTGTAGATACTGAGCAGACACACCACCGCTTTTCCGCCTACCGACTGGTGACGTCTGTGCGTCACTGGGCAGAAACCACGCAGTTGGTCCAATCCAGAGAGCAGGAACAAATAAAGCGATGTCTCACTCTGTGTGTGTTTCTGGATTCTGACATGAAGCACAACATCTACAACAGAAGAGATGGTAAATATGGGCAAAGCAAATGTATTTATCATGGTTTTTATATAGCACATTTCAACACAAGTCAATTCGAAGTGCTTTACCAAAAAATCAAATAAACATTAAAAGCATTTCGATATAATGTCACAGAAAGACTTTATACAATTACTTTTAAATACATTTTAAAACCAGTCATACAAGGCAGAGAAAATTAAATGAAAATAAAGCAAGCTAAAATAGAACAAGTCAGGTATAAAATACAAGAATGAAAGCAACATTGCAGTGTAAGAAATACACATGTATTTGATTCCAAGAAAGGAAATAGCTTATAAACAGCTGTCATTAAAAAGATCGGTGTATGGAAGTGACGATGAAGGGGGAAACGTTTTTTTTTTATGTTTGCAACTGTGGCTTTAAAATGTAAGTTACTGTCACTCATTGAGGTTACCACACTTGCAATGCCACGCATTACTTTAAACTGTGTAACTGAAGAGTGCAACCCTAAACTGGATTTTGTATTATGTAGTATGTGTTGTCATTGGATTCTGTGACATGGTGTAAATGCACCTTTTCAAATGCTTTACTTTATAATATGTGTTACTTTGGAGTAATGGTGCGCTACCTCAACCACAAACACATATATTGTAATCTCTGAGGACTTCCTGGTTAAAAAAAAGAAATATATATCGTACAAAAGCCCAGACCAGTACCCTGTATATTCTCCCCAAGAAGTGGCTTCCTAAATATCAACATTTGCCTCAAATTTCAGCCTTAAAATCTGTGTTACTTTGTTGACATGCTATTATACTGTCATTGAACTTTATTCTTAAATAAAGCATTCATTTTCCACCATTTTGTGATGTTATTTCAATACTGAACATTACCCCCAGACTTTCTTTCAGTGTGAAACAGCTTCTATTGTCATGAGTGTCGTGGCCAGGAAGAACACTGTCTCGACGTCCGGCTAAAGCACTCAAGTCATACAGTATAGTCTTCAACAAGGAAGACCACGCATTACTTTAAACTGTGTAACTGAAGAGTGCAACCCTAAACTGAATTGTGTATTATGTAGTCTGGGTTGTCATTAGATTATGTGACATGGTGTAAATGTACCTTTTCAAATGCTTTACTTTATAATATGTGTTACTTTGGAGTAATGGTGTGCTACCTCAACCACAAACACATACATTTTAATCTCTGGGAACTTCCTGGTTAAAAACAACATTTAAATAACGTATTGGTACAAAAGCCCAGACCAGAACCCTGTATATTCCCCCCGATGAAGTGTCTTCCTAATATCAATATTTGCCTCAAACATCAGCCTTAAAATCTGTTATACTTTGTTGACATGCTATTATACCTGTCATTCAGCTTTATTCTGAAATAAAGCATCCTATTGTCATGAGTGTCTTGGCCAGGGGGAACACTGTCTATACGTCCAGCTCGAGTCATAGTGAATTGAGTTTGACAGATGATGATATGTCAAACAGGATTTTCACACATTTGCAACCTAAAATAGTTCGAGACGGGGGGGGGGGGGGGGGGGGGGGGGGGAGAAAAGCTGATATATTGGTATGTTTTAAGACGTCAATAAACCTTTCACTACGTGTTCAAGTTTCAAGATAAGAAATGTTGTCGTTTTTCCTAACACTCAAAGTGCAAGTGGACCGTACTTCCTGTCCATCAATGAAGCTTTCTCCTCAAGCTAATGTGATCCTAGCCGAGTCGTGATGCACAACCTCTTTCCTCTGAGGATGACTCAGCTCTTTACACTGCGGGCCAGGTCTCACCTGAACGGTTTGCACGGTGTAGATCTTCTTCAGATTGGATTCACATTGAGCAGCCGTCGCGCCCGGTAATGACCTGAGAGAACAAGTGGAAACCGTTTGAGACCATGGTGAGGATTCACTGATGTATCAAGGAAAAAGGAACCAGCTGATAATACAAAAAGCAGGCTCAGGGTTCATGTTTACTTTTTGCCTTATGTGTTTTGGTCATGGAGTATATTTACATGCCTCAGTCTATAGGCTGTATGGAGATCATAAAAACAACATGCTCTTTCCATGCTCAAAGCTACCCCAAAGGCCCCTGAACGTCAGCTTTTTAGAGCAAGAGGATCCACATTTTTACCTTCAATTTTCTCATTTTGACATAAGCCAATCATCTTTAGGGATTACAGAATCTAAGTTCCTATCCTAATATAGTATTTGATCAACAAACAAAAAATAAAATAAAGCATCCTTGGCCAGTGTGTCTTGGCCAGGGGGAACACTGTCTCTACGCCCGGCTCGAGTCTTTAACAACGAATGTATTACTACATTTATCCACATAACACTTATTGTATTTTTTTTCTTTAGTTATCATTTATCATACCAGCAAAGCTGCAACACTTGAAGACCACAGCACACCTGCAACCACAACATCTGTTTCCGTGTGAAAAGAAAAGTTGATCTGGAGCTCAGTTTCCATAGGGGGGCCTGAGGGGATAGACATTTTAAATTAGATTAGATCCCACTTTGGGACAAGTCTTCGTCACAGCAGCAAGTGAACAAGGCATTGCATATGAAGTAAACATTAGAAAAACAAACATAAACAGTGAATATGTACTTATCAATAGTAGAATGCACAAAACTGTAATAAATATACATATTTAAAGTGAATGATATATGCTTATATCTATAGTGTATCTGATGGACTATACAATAAATATATATAATTGACGTTGTTGTACACACAATGATAGAACTAACATGTGAACACTAAATACTATTAAATTAAGTGTGCTAAGTACATTTACAAGGTACAGAGTGACTTTGGAAATTGCACTATTCACACATTTTTTATAACCTTTGCCTCCATGTATATCTTCTAGATCTGCACCAAGTACTATGTAAGCATCAAGGAAATCGGCCACCTTTTCTTCATTTTCTAGGAGTGAGGCATCCTCTCATTACACTACCTTCGGTCCCTCGACTCTTGTAGCCTGTTTCAGAGCACTCTGGCGAGTGTGCTTTGCAAGCTCCAACAAGACAGCAGTTATTTGGGCATTGAAGCACTCAGGTAACAAGATGTGAGTTTTTAAAGCTTCAGCAATCTAAATATCATCTGGCTGGATCTGTATTGTCAATGCACTGCACCACCAAACACTTTGTTTAACTTAACCACACTAACATATAACATAACAATTATAGTTTCACAAGCAGGACATTATCTTATTTAGTCCACTTTTAACCATCAATACTGCTACACCAAGAGCCATATAACATGTATTAGGATAGAGATTATGACTTACCCTGTTAGAAATGTACAGTATTAAAGCTATTTGAATTACTTATTTAAAGTATTATTCAATACAAAGTGTGTCTTGGTATCAGACTTGGGCTGAGTATGGCTTGACCAGTGTGCCTAATGGTTAGTTGTAGACAAAGACTATATTTTCCTGTTAGACAATGTTGAGGGCTTAAGTATAACATGAAAAATGCAGAAATCCTTATGGAAAATCCTGAAACCATCCAGTTAAACCAGACAGAACATCAATGCAACACTGTCAAACTGTTAGAAGTCCTTAAATATAACTGGAATTAATATTATAGCAGAGAAACAGAATGAACTATTTATTCTATATTTAATATTTGTATCCAAAGTGACGTAACTATACTTACCAACATTTTGATTAGCAACTGTATTCAACTACATATTTTACAATAATTAAAACAGATAACAATAGCATTTATTTTTAAACACAACCAGCTTGAGTCTACACCCGCCCATTTGAAAGTTGGACCCACTGATTCATGCAATGGTGTTATAGGGTTTCGTATCAGTATGAACATCCTTTTTTCATTATTCATCTGGACTTCATTAGCTCAGCTCTCCAGTGTGATCACGGGATCATAAATCAAAACCTGACTAGGAATGGAAAGTGTTTCTAGGCATCAGACTTCAGCTGAGTATTGCGTGACCAATGTGGCTTCTGGTCAGCTGTAGCCAATTATGTCCCTGTAAGACAGCACTGAGGGCCTAATGCCAGATGTATCATGTGCTCCTGCTGCTCCTCGCCAGCAGGGGGAGCTGGAGACTCACTGCAGGTGCAGATCTGTCACATGATGGCAACTGAGGTTCAAAGTACACAAGTTCTGCTGAGACCACCAATTCATTATTAACCGAAAAACATATTTTAGATATTTGGTTGTCTTTATCCTTGAAAGTCATATGTAGTAAGGCCAAGGAAAGAAGAAGAGACAGAAAGAGTTGTTTTCTCTTCTGAAAATGCAATTACTCTATTTGGTCTGTTTTAAGTACGCTTGACAAATCCTGTTCAATTTCTTTAAAAAGGCATCAAATAAAGCATTCTACGTCAGAGTTCATTTTCTTCTGCTCTTCTGTCTTCTGAGACGCCCCCGCTCGGTTATATTTACCTTATTTGAACCCACAGTGTTCACTCTGTGTCTGTTTGTGTTTTTCTTTGGTAATTTCATGTGTCTTTGGAGTTGTTCAATGTCACTTTGTGATCATTGTGTGTCTCTTAGTTGTTGTTGTTGTTGTTGTTGTTGTTGTTGTTGTTGTTGTTGTTGTTGTATGTCTCCTTGTGGTCTTTGAATTTGTTTTTCTGTTAATCTTGTGTCCTTTTTTAGTTGTTCTGTGTCAAAATGTAGTAATTTTGTGTGACTTTTTATTGTTTTGTGTCTCTTGATAGTTGTTTTGTTTTACTGTGATCATATGTCTATATTGGCTTTGTATCACTTTGTCATTGTTTTGGTCTCTGTGTTTTCTAAGTTTTATTAAATAGATGTTCAGTGGTTCAAAATCACGAGCTTATTGTGTTTCATGTGTTTTCTATTAATAATTAAGACTATTGACATTCATGAACAATAAAGTTACTCTTACTCCTTAAACTTCAATACAATAAAATATAAAACTATATTTCATAGTATTTCCCTAGCTGGTAGCCTGTGATCAGATGTTTTGCGACGAAATCTGTCCACCTGTGCATGGAGACAGATTTCCTATGGATTGCATTAGAGCCTCTTGGCTGATCCCAGGCCTGCTCACTACATGCAGGAAGCGGACGTGCGTCGCTTACAGTCTGCAGACGCTGACAGAGATCTAGCGATGGACCCACGCAGACGCTCCCAATCCTGCGAGCCTCGGATCCACTCTTTTCCTACTAACACGTTTGTTTTCCTAGGCTATATTTAACTCCTATCCTCCCTGCCTTTTAATGAGGCTTTGGATGCGTAATTGCGCCATGCTTCCGCTCAACACTGTCTGCTTTTTTATTCCCGGAGCCGAAAGGCAGCCCTCCGCCATCGAGAGGAGGCTGGGGTTTTGTGAGCCGCTTGTCTGCTGAGCCTTGCGAGATGGTGTATCAAAACAAAACTAACCCGAGCTGCCTTTACTCCGCAGGGACTGGACCCACAGACAGGGACGCGTTATGTGCAGGACACTTGTGAGATGAAGGACAAGAAGAAGAAGAAAAAGAAATATTAGATGTTTTGTTTTTTGGAAGTGGGATGATCGGGATGGATGTTTATTTTGTTCATCATTTGCTGTATACTAACACTGAAGTGATGTGGGAATAAAGTGCGAATACCCGACTTCGATGGCGAACACAAGCGAGTTGGGAGAGAGCAGCAGTCCGTCCTTCCACAACTATGCGTCCGCGGCCTCTGCGGTCAAGCTGGCCTCCCTGGGTCTGATCATGGGCATCAGCCTGCTGGGCAACGCGTCGCTGTCCCTGCTGCTGCTGAAGGACAGCTCCCTGCACAAGGCGCACTACTTCTTCCTGCTGGACCTGTGCCTGGCGGACGTGGTGCGCTCCGCCGTCTGCTTCCCCTTCGTCATGGCATCTATCAGCGGCGGGTCAGCCTGGCCGTACAGCGCGCTCTGCTGCAAGCTGGTCGCCTTCATGTCGGTGCTTTTCTGCTTCCACGTCGCCTTCCTGCTGTTCTGCGTCAGCGTCACCCGCTACATGGCGATCGCCCACCACCGCTTCTACTACAAGCGGATGAATGTGTGTACGTGCGCGGCGGTGATCTGCATGGTGTGGACGCTCTCTGTGGCCATGGCGTTCCCCCCGGTGTTCGACGTGGGCACCTACAAGTTCATCCGTGAGGAGGAGCAGTGCACCTTCGAGCACCGCTACTTGAAGGCCAACGACACGCTGGGCTTCATGCTCATGCTGGCGGTCATCGTGGGCACGACGCATGTGGTGTACGTGAAGATGCTGTGCTTCGTGTACGATCACCGGAAAATGAAGCCAGCTCAGTTGGTGCCAGCTATCAGTCAGAATTGGACCTTCCACGGACCGGGGGCCACCGGGCAGGCTGCCGCTAATTGGATAGCCGGATTCGGACGAGGACCAACCCCGCCGACCTTAGTGGGGATCAGGCAAGCCTCTCACCCCGGAAACAGGAGGCTTCTGGTGCTGGATGAGTTTAAAATGGAGAAACGGATTGGGAAGATGTACTACATAATCAGCCTGACCTTCCTCATTCTGTGGGCTCCTTATATAAGCTCATGTTACCTGAGAATATTTGTGCGCGGAGCTCCGGTGCCGCAGCTCTACCTGAGCGCTGCGGTGTGGATGAGCTTCGCCCAGGCGGGGGCCAACCCCATCATCAGCTTCCTGTTCAACAAGGAGCTCCGGGTGCGCCTCAGAGCCTGTTTCCCCTCATGCCTGGGAACACAGACTCCCATGGAGCCATACTGTGTCACCTGAGGCCCCAAAATACTTAAAAAGACACATGTTGTTTCAGAATGTACGCAGACTGCTCCCCAAATGTGTTTGTACACACACATACATAGGGATGATGTGGAGGGTGAACCCACTTCTCATTGCTTCTAATATTTATTTAATTGCTTTTTTTGTTCATGGCAAATATAATTTGCTTTTTTAATCTGACAAAAACTTGAATGTGATATAAAGTAAAGCTACAAAAAGCATATGATTTGATGGTTTTTCAAAACAATCCCCTTTGCCATTTGTTTTATTGGCTTCACAGTAGAGCGGGGTCAGTTGGGACACTTATGTATCTACACGAAATAACTTTGATTTCATACGTTACTTCGACAATAATGACAATATTTGAATGCTTAAACAGATATTGGTGCCTGCTGACAATCAAACACGTGTTTTAATGCCCAACCAAACATGAAAGGCACACATTTGTAAAAGGTTACCTTGTTTAGGGCAAAACAATTGAAAAATACAAATGTGCAGTCTTAATTTGAACACCATAGTTCATATTTACAATATAATTTGCTTTAAAACTTCTGGGGAAAAATAAAAATGATAACGGTTTCTAACAATTGCTGCCACTTGAGTAAACATTGTGTCAGTGACGTAACATTATGGTCTCCTTATGTCATGTCTTTTTTGTTATTAAAAACAAACTATAAACAATACAGTCCCAATTACATTTGTGGACATGCCTCTACCATCCCTGAGAGAGCAGACACACTTAACATCTGAAATGGGCTTTTATAAGCTGCAATTTATGAAACTGTCTTTAAAATGTGAGGACATTGACGTTTATGCTCAAATGAATGATGCATTCACACCAGACGCAAAGCAAAGATTTACCAACTCGCACAAGTTTTAATGCGGCATCATTTTAGTTTACTCCGCAATATCAGAATGAGGCCGAAGTAACTACACACTTAAACAAATGAGTTATTAAACCATGAATTAATGCTTTGGCAAGTGTATCTGAAGACAGCAGGCAAAAAACATTTGAAATGCTATGCTAATCAGGCCATGCTAAGCTAACGATGTTGCTCCTCCATCCATACTCAAAATAACGTCAGATAGACATGAAGTGAATACAGGCGGAGATTCTTACTGCTGATTGGCTTGCGTGAGACAGCGTCACGCAAATGACTTGTTCAAGTTGAAAAAATTGAACTCTTGCAAATTGCGCAGCGTTATTAGCAATTCCGTTGCAAATCTGCTTCTATCGGCGTCTTTGCATTTACTTTACATGTAATCCCGCCATGGGAAAAAATCCACTTTACATCCAGTGTGAACGTCTGAGCATTGTGAAGAGCAGAGATGCTTTTTGAGGAAAAGTACCAACTGAGCCCGCTCTCCCCTAGGTGACACTTATTCCAAATATAGGGTAAGTATGACATGTAGCCTTCTGTGTCATGTTATGTCCTATTTTTGGAGATTATTTTTCATGTCCTATCAACTTTATCGGTCCACAACAATATTGTACATGAATGTTACTTTGGCTATTTGTATATTTTCAAATTGTATCCCGGCACACTCGTTTGCCTTTTGATGACTGAAACACAACAGAGCTCTTTTATCAGCTGATCAGAGCCAGTTTCTCTGTGGCACACTGGCTTTCTAGTCGTTTGGATACCACAAATGAGACACAGATCTCAGTATATTTTTTAATGAGGACAGCAAGTGTCCCATTTGTAAATACTGTATAGCCTCATTTCCATCATTCTTTCTGCTTTTTTCTTTTTTTTTACCAGATGGTATATTTCCTAATCCATTGGGACTCCTTGTGTTTAAAAAGGTGTTAAAACTCACTTTAAAAAAGGTATTTTGCAAATTCTTCTTCTTCATGGGTCAGTTCTGTTGGGTTATCCTTGAATTATATTCTTTTCTACAGATATGCACATAAACATTTTAGCAATGTGGTGCTTTGGAAAGGATGTTTGCATTGTTTGTATTTCTCAGCAAATAAATAAGAAATGAAGATATGTTCTTTGGGCTTGATAATCTGTTTTAATAAGATGTCTTCTTCTTGCTCACCAGCTCTAATCCCTCCGTCTTGTCAGTGGTTTCTAATGTGTTCTGTTTCCTGACAGCCCCATGAGAACAGGTGTGATATTGTTGCACTGGTTTTAAAAAGGAGAGGGTGATAGACATTGTTATCGATTATCTTGTTGAGAAAAAGATCAAGTTCACCTGAGGTTTGAAAAAGTGCTGCTCAATCAATACAGACATTGTTATCTTTGATTTTCTCTTATCAGGTCAAACGTAGGTCCTATCCTTGGTCTTTATTCTGAGGCGTTAGGTTGTAACAGGGCACAAGAGCAATTTAGAGTTGCAGTTCCATAAAGTTGAGACTAACGAGAGGCAGCTTCCTTCATTTGTTTTCATCAAGCCTTTAACAGACTTTTCCAACGCGTTATCGTTCAATTTTGTTCTACTCACAGTTGTGATGACTTGTTTGGCTTCTCAAATAAAATCCTATTCACACACACTCAACAAAAATCCTAAATAAAAAAAGGCAAAAATATAAAATGATAAACAATCTAGAATTATGCGTAGCTCTAAACGGTGTGTGGAAAAAATCTAATAGCAACAGTTTTGTTTTCTTTACCAATATTGTGATTCTAAATGTGATATTCCTTGTTTGAAGATCTTTTGTTTAAACCTTTTTTTCCCATAATTGATTGTACAGCCACGTGCCAAGGTATAGAAAAGGAGGGGGTTGGATTCAAACCCAGGGCCGTTGCCATAAAGAACACATTACGGCCCGTCCACACTACAGCTTCGACAGCTTCAAAAACGGTTTCCAACGCGTCTGCCCATTCACTTTGAATGGGGTGACGTCACTTTTCGCCGAACTGCATTGTGGGAAGCAGAGCGGAGCTTTCCTGGCGTTTCAGGCTGCAAAAGTTGAGCAATGTTCAACTTTTGAAGCTTCTGAAGCTTTCGGTGGAAGTGTCAGCCAGTCAAATCATATGCCAGTACAAGCTCTAGCCAATCAAAACCGCTGCTTGTGTGTCAGGGGCGGGAGATTCATGTGATTGGTTGTTGGTCGAGCTTCAGACACGCCCAGCTCCAAGCTTTTTTTGAAGCTGTAGTGTGGACAGGCCGTTAGACTAACTTGTAACTTCTTGCACTGGGCTACACACATTGTAAAACAATGTTCTATTGAATTGCACCTATACGTATACCTTTTTAAAGTTAAGAGTTAAAGTTCTGATTTCCACCTCCTAACAAAGCACCAACTAAAGGGTTCATTTCATTTGTTTCAATTACTTTTTTTCTGTGGCGACTGTTTTAATCAAACTTCCAATCCTCTCCTCCCTTCTTAAACCTGTAGCTATTGATTCAGCTAATTGCTGCTGCATTAATTGATATTTGCATCATTTACACCAAACCACAGCTTTAAAAGGCAGAGCAGTGCACACTTTAATCACTGTGAGGTGTTTCTCTCTGATCTGCCGTCCAACGCCCAGATCCTCAACACTTGGCATCACAACGTGCCTGCGTGTTCCTGACAGATGGTTTTGCTCTGCTGTCGGCGTGCAGAGGTCTCACGGTATAATTGTCCCTCACCTGCATGTTCTCTCATGCAATGTGAATGCAGCTCGGGTATTTTTGGATCATCATCTTGTGTTCAGGGCACGAGGCTCCGTTGTGATGCTGGCTAAATTCAATTTTTACCAAGGCTTTTACTGCTGGCTGTTTTTATTGACCTTTTCGGTCTTTCTAACCGCTCAGTAATTACACTGACCTCTGTACTTCCCATTGGGTTTTCCTAAAATACAATTTGTACAATTGAAAATGTAGTTTTTTTGGGAAACAATATCACCTGATGAGGTTAGGAAATGTTGTGTGTCCATATTGAAGGCATTCTATAGGCAGGAATTGACGCTTACTTAGTCTACTTGGTATTTTGCCACGCTATATATTATTGTGCGCTTCCTTTTGAATGCTTGCTCTAAAGTCAGGGCTTCCATAGAAGCTCACCAAAAACTCTGCTACTACAGATTACTATGACACAGTCTAATGGTTGAAAAGAAATAAACAGAGGCACCATTCCTAAAGCTTGAAAAGTGCAAGTTCTGAGTGTTTTAGAAGCCTTCGGACGCTAAATTAGTCAGAGAAATATTTCACTTTGAGCCTCATACTTTCGTTTTTGGATCATCAGTCACTGTGTCACACATAGCAAAACATTTATTTTCAATTGTGTAACAAAAATAGAGCGAGCTGAGGTAGAGTGGTGAAGTTATCAGTCCTAAAACCCGGAAATTACATAGCATTTTACTTATGGTACCGTCGTTTCGTTTTTGAATGTGTGTGTGGTGAGAGTCCTGAATAAGGTCTGTGTAACACAAGCTGAAGAGATCGTCACGTTTTGTTCCACAACACACAACTCAATACTTCCCTTGTGAATGTCCAAAGCTTTTATGCGTTAATCTGCAATTGCTAACAAGTGACTAAATTAAAGGTCACCTATTATGCAAAATCCACTTGTTCATGTCTCTTCTACATCAACATGTAGACTCTGAAAGTTTCAGGAACAAAGATTCTCTCACTTTTTGTCCTGATTCATTTATATAAAAACCTGTCTGAAAACGAGCTGATCAGATTTTGGCCACTTAATGATGTCACAACGATTTTTTTGGCTTGTGTAACCATTAGCCAATCAGCAACCAAGGTAACCCCCCCCCCCCCCCCCCTTATCACCTGAATCTCCTCTTAGAGCACCATTGTATTCTTTGCAGAGATGGGGTCGTTACTGTAATATATTACATATTACATTTTTAAAAAGTAATATATTACACTACTTCGTTACTCTCTACATAAAGTAACTCGTTACTTTACTCGCAGGGCCGGCCCGCCCCTCCCTACAGGCAGATCACGCAGACTGCGGCGCACCTACAGTGTAAGCGCGCCACAGTTTTGCCTCTGCGAGACTCCACTTGCACCCCAATTACTATTGCATTAAGGAAGACATAACACAAGTCTTTCTTTATGCTCTAAAATAGGCTACCAGCCACACAACAAGCTAACAGTCTGTGAAACGTCAAGACACTAATTAATGAAACCAGTTCAAGACGCATTATTCTTATCATTCTTTATGAGCGCAGTAACGGTAAGGTATCTAATTACTTATTTATTTAGTATTCCATAACTTAGTAACAGAGATGGTCAAACTAAAGTGGTAGAGACATGGCAGAATTCCTACAATGAAGCGGGACATTGAACTGTTCACCCGTGAGAGGGCGATCAACAAAAGAGAGCGAGCGGCCCGTTGAGGGAGTTTACAGATGAGAAGACTCAGCCATGTTTATGCAGCACTGCACGTGGAGATGTGGTCTCGCAAATCGCGCAGATTACATAGGCCTACATGTATATAAACCTGCGGCGGAAATCCCTCTTGTCTGTCAGTGAGTGTGATTATTTTATAAAAGTAACGAAGTAACGCGTGTCGGGGCAATGTTAGTAACTGTAGCGCGATTACTGAATTATAGTAAGTAAGTAACGCGTTACACTACTCCGTTGCCGACACAAGTTATATTATTACAGTAACGCGTTACTTTGTAACGCGTTACTTTGTAACGTGTTACACCCAACCAGACCCGGCGCCAGAACAAATGGCAGGTGCAGGGTCGCCAGCAGCACCATCGGCTGCAGTTCTTTCATCGCTATTTCGTTTGAATAAATCCTTAGACCTTTTAAGCCAATTTGTTATGTCCATTTTGTAATTCAAACAGAAATGGGAGTCTACAGAATGCACAATAAACAAATCCAGAATAGGCGGCAGAGTGTGACGCTGTGATTGGTCTAAATGGGGACGAATCACAACAGACACATGCATTTATTTGACGTAGCCTGCGATTTGTTGTTGTTGTTCTGACATCACATACATCGTAGCATAAAAGTTCACAGTTTATTTATAATTAAAAAAATGAAATATATATATTTTTTAATTTTTATAAATAATAAAAAAACGTGTTTATTGGGGGAGGGCAGGAATGTCAAATGGGAGGGCCTGGCCCTCCCTGGCCCTCCCACGGCGCCGGGCATGCACCCAACTCTGATTCTTTGTAACCAAATCTCTCTCAGAGGGGCGTGGGGAGGGGCTCCTTATTTTCATCTGAAGTAACAAACAGAGAATCAGCACTTTTGAAACAGGGCTGAAACAGAGGGGATTATGGGTAATGCTGCAATGATCTGCTTGGTGTTTGGAGCCAAACACTTCAGAGACATGTTTGTATATATCTGAGACCTATAATATATTGATGAAAAACAGTATAATAGGGGACCTTTAACTACTAAACGCACTGTAATCACGCCAACAGGAATACACATTTACCTTAGCGATGGTGATGCCAAAATGATGATGCATTATTAAATATATCTCTTTATTCAAAATAAATTAAGAAACAAACAAACAGGACTTCAAAGGCAGATAGTTACATTGCAAGTAGAGATAAAGTAACTGAGTGGTAGTCTTCATAGGTAGATATCTGGAAACTGGTACGGTGAGAGACATTTGAATCTGCCCTCTAACATGAGACACGACAGGTTGGGCAGGCAGGGGCACATGTGGTGGAGTCTCCTCCCAAAGAAAGGAACCTGGACACAGAAATCGAGACACATTGGGATTATGTTTGGCCTCTTGCAGAACTGTACGGAAAGAAATCAAAGACGACGACCTCACCTTGTGGCTCATGGCGTGACACTCGTCTCCTTCCTGTCCCATGGGCGTGCACATACGGAGGCCACGGATCCACAAACTCATCGCACAACACATCCCTCCTCCACACTGAGAGTCCTTCTCACAGGCCTACACACACGCACACACACACGGTTAATATTCTGGGATTTAATTAGGCATATTTAAGACGTATTATGCAGAGGAAAAGACTGATTAGTTTTATGGACATGAAATAACTTGCCACCGTAATTTGAATCTAATCATAATTTCCAGCTACTAATTAATGCAGCCTACAAATGAACGTACTAACATACTCAATTATTTTTTAACATTTCTCATTTTCGATTTTTTGGTTACCCTTTTTTCACCCTTACTATATTGAAAGTAGTTTGACAAATACACATGCAAGTTGTGTATGTAATGCTCTAATGCATGTATGTAAATTAATGATACAACACTCATTAGTATATCAACTGGAAAATGCAGGTAATGTTGGTGTAAGCTTTGAATGTGTGAGATATGTATGAGAAGCAACGCTGGTGTTACCTTGACAGTATATTATGCTAATGAGAGGATATTAGTGCTCCATTAGTCGTATCATACATCAACAAAACACGTCAGGATTGCAGGTGATTGATTGTTGAGGGTCTGCACGAGAAGCTGAATTACGGTTCTCGCTTTGGATGACATGAAGGGAACACACAGGATGATGGAGAGGAACAGAAATTATTTCATGTGACAGGCGAGGATGAGAATGAATGTCTGTTTTATGGCCGCTCCTCTGTGCACTCACATCAGCACACAGAGGGCTGTAGTGACAGGGACGGCTGATTTATTAGAAGGTTATGTCCGTGATTTACGCTCGCAGAATTATGGAAATCCTTTATGGAAATACTTCAAAGATAAGTTTACCTGGATGGTTGTAATGAAATGATGTATTTTTGTAGAAACTGATTGATATGCTGCACTTATAATGTTATATTATATGAATAGCCCTTCATGCTTTTCGAATATCAAAAATGCCTGATGTGAGGAATTACTATAATTTATTGTTACAGAAATTCGGAAAAAAAGTCAAGCATTTTCACTCTATAATAAAACATTCGGAATAAAATGTTTATATTTTTACTTAGATAAATATTAAAACCACAATAAAAAAAAATACCTATACAGATTTACCCAAAAAATAATTCATATTCTTCATAAAAATCCAATCCAATTGAATTGTCAATCTTTAAAATAAAAAAAACACTATTCTTGATGGTAATAACTCATATTATATTTTTGCCTTTCATACAAACAAATATGAAACATTTTCCACTATGAGAACAGCAGTTGGAAAAGCATGCATGTTCCCATAATACACCATTGAGAGCTTCCCATTGCCCTGGGATTAGAGTTAAGATGCCCCTATGTACGTATTTGACTTTTAATGTTTACTTTATTATCTTTGCTTTTTAATAACTGTTTTTAAATGCCATTTTCTTAATGTCTTTCATTTTTGCAAAGCACTTTGAATTGCCTTGAAATTGAAAGTTGAAAGGTGCTATATGAATAAACTTGCCTTGCCTATCTACCTGTTTGCTCCACTTACCCCCGTGATGACTGCTGAAGACCCGTTGGACACCAACAACAGAGTGAAGAGCAAGAGGAAGAAGGATTTAATGATGAAGAGCTGCCTCTGCGCTCCCGTGCACTCCATGGTGAAAAGTGATGTTTCTGAAGCTGTCGGACCTTGTTTGATGTGCCTACGTGACGGATCGCAGGGACAAGTGGACTTCAAACTCCCTCACGGAGGTTTATAAACCCAGCCCGCCATTCAGTAACTCTGTGACTCACTCAGACCAGCATCGCCTCACAGGAGCGTCGAAACAGCAGGACAAAGACCAAGGTAAACATCTTAATGACAATAACCACTGCCGTACGTTTATATTGAAACACGTATCCCACTCCAGATGAGTGCAGCCGTGCTCACTGTGGAATTCTGTAAAATCCATACCATCTTTATATTTTCCACTTCACCTTTTTAGATCCCAAGGCCACTGTTTTGAAAACATCCTTTTCAAACCCACATTCAATGATTTTCTCAACAATAAATCCCATTTCTGAGGCCACTGTACTCCTGAAAAGAAATTGTATTTAGGATTCAAGATTCATATTTGTCACGTAGACATGCAAGTACATACAGTATAGCAGAATGTTGTGACTTCAAAAACACATAGCGTGGGCACTACAAGTACAGACATTATTAAAAGGTGAATAAAAACAAAACCAGATTAAATACAGAAATGGAAACTATTTTGCAATCTTACCACATCTGTCTTTAAACTCAACCTTTGTGTTGATCTCAACTAAACATCTGTAAAGTTCTGTGACTTCATCATCCTGCAAAGTTGCGGTGACAAAATAGGTCCTGAAACAGACAAATTACCACCTGGCAAAGTCTTTTAACTTCTTCTGTGGTATTTCCCTCTAAGGTAGGTGTCTTCAGAAGCACATTTTTCCATGAAGAGGCACAGAAAGTGTAATAATTAATGGCAGTAATGCAGGTAAGGTATCCACTAGATACATGTACTCCAACACTAAACACTTGTTTTGGAAATGTCTTTCAAGATTACATTTTTAGTGGTTTGCTCATTTCTCACAATATCTCAATGGATCTATACACACATAATTAAACTCTCTATTTCAAAAGTAGTAGTGCAGACACAATCAATAGAGATCATTGATAATAAATGAGTCTTTTCAAGTAATCTCGGAGGAAGAAATCAAGCATAGAAAACGATAGCTTTTCCATGGTCGTTACTCTTAAGAATACAGAGATGAACTGTCCTTTGAAACTATTACATGTGTCATATATTTGTATTTTTACCGGATGATGGTGATGAGTGTGTTGGTGTCAATGTGTTTCAGAGAAGTGGCACCTTGGCCCATCAACACTTCATCACAGCTGAGCACAGTGACACTGACAACTGAGTCACACAGGATGTCACAAATAAAGTCTTCACCAAGGACGCTATGTTATATTGATGACTAATAGACAAGGAAGGAATAGACCTCAAGACAAGGAAGGTATTTTTAAAGCACAATTGAGGCAATTATAAGGAGTGGCAATGTTATGAAAGAATACATTAAGATAAATAAAATCAAGCCTGGACTTGAGGACTAACAGTCTACTACCCTCAACTTCTCTCATATGGTCTGGCACAGGTTGAATGAAAGTGGCCCAAAACTCAAGCCCTGGGGGACTCCTTGACCCATTCAGACTCATGAACACAAATGTCAACAATACAGCTTCCTTTGAGATATGATCTCATCCAACTCACAATTTGACCAGAACATCTTACCTACTTTTCAAGTCTGTTTAGAAATACTTTGTGGGCAACAGTTTCAAAAGGGATGTTTTACCAGAATCTGAGATGACAATGTTTATATACAATCAGCAACACCCTATTATAACCTACTTGGTGCTCTGATGTGGTCTCAATCCAGACAGAAATCTGACCAAAACTCTAAAATGCATCTATCAATCAGAAATGTTAGATTTGTTCCATGACCCTACTATGCCGGATGAATTGTATTACCTACTGTGCTAGTCTTTAATCTTAGTTTAGCTTAAGTATAGATGTATACAATTTCCAATGCTTCTTTTCTGTCTTTCGTACCCAGGCTGCTTTCATCTCCATCACCTTGGTTGGTGATTGGCTAATGGTTACACGAGCCAACAAATCGTTATGACATCATAAAGTGGCCAAAATCTGATCAGCTCATTTTCAAACAGGTTTTTATAGAAATGGATCAGGACCAAAAGAGAGAGAATCTTTTTTCCTGAAACTTTCAGAGTCTCTTTCCACAGAGGGGACACATGTTGATGTAGAAGAGACATGGAGAAGTGGATTTTGCATAATAGGTGACCTTTAATATCTCACACTTCTGTGTTGGATTCATTTTTCAGTCCCGGAGGTTGCAGCTTCCATTACAGCCAGAGTTTATCCTCTCATTCATCTGCCATCTCCAATCTCATTTGTTCCACATAGGAACACATGCCAGCAGATTATTGGGTTGTGGCCAACATCAAAATCTTTCTGCCAGAGGATGTCATCAGAGGATTAGACCCTCTGTGACGTGATGATGCTTCCGCGCCACACAACATGCCAGCATCTCTCTGTCTCACATAATCTGCTGTTTTTCCTCTCTATTACATGACCCTCTTGTACAGCGTTTCATGACGTCCCCCCCCCCCCCCACCTGCTGGGACAATCCTAGAGATGAGATTAGGAAGCAATATATCTGAGCATACCTCTTTAAAGTATATAAACCGTTAATGTGCAGTAAATGAAATGCTAAGAGGAAAGAAAAACACAGTTTAAGGATTTATAAGGCAATCCACAGCAATACATTTGATTTTTGTGAGACACAGCAACGTCATGCAACCTCGTAATCTTCAAATACACATTTTCACGAAGCAGATCAGGGCCACTTCACGCCCCGCTCCCCAATTATTAGTCTTTTATAAAATGGCAAACTTGCAGAGCATGAATTGTGTCCTTGGCTGTCGGAATAGCAGCTGAGGACTCAATGTACTACAAAACCGAAGGACACGAGAGCAGGCGAGAGATTGTGTGTAGGAACATTTATTTTTTAATCGCTCATTCCAGGAGGTGAAGTTCAATGTTGTGCCATTTTGCCCAACATAGTTTTGATTAAGCAAGGTAACATATTGGAATAAAGGTTTCTTCTCCTGTATTTCAAATCACCCCAGATCATTTGCTTCAGGGTTATCAACGCTTTTCGCTGGCTTTGATTTCCTCTTATTGACGCAAGCACAATTGAAGTCCTTATTAGATTAATTCATGAAATTGAATACACTTAACATCGAGGACAACATCTGTCATTTGCTAAACATCATATTTGAAAAGAAAAAAAATCATTGCTGTCTTTAGTGCACACAAGGTTGGAGCTAATCTATTCTCTGATATAACTTTGCGTTCATGCCCTCCTTCCACAAAGGTTTCCCTTCATGGTCATCACAATAAAGCAATAATTTACATTTTCTTTGTTTGCGTACATGTTTGCATCATCTACAATTCCCACCCATTTCCCATCGTGACATAAGCTTCCATTAAAGAGACTTCTGTAGTCTGTAATGGATGAAATGTTGGGCTTATCACAGATCAGCTTATACGTTTTGCTAGAGCGTGTAAGGTCAGAGCCCAATAGTTGCCAATATCTACATTTGATAAGATGTTATCATTGAGTTGTTTTTTTGCATGTTCCTCAGATTTCAAGTGTTGTTGCTTTGGACAAAGAATGAATGGACAGTAAAAAAATTAAATGTTTTTTCTTATCTTGGTAAGTGCTCGTCTCTAAAAGAAGAGCTAATTTACGAAAACATTTACCCATCACGAATCCAACGTTTTTCTATGGACCAGTGTATCCTACTGAAAAAATAAGGATGATATGTCTCCATCTTTGTTTCCATAGAGCTACATTGTTATTCGAAGACTAACCAATAACATGTCACTTGTTAGATGCTTTTACCCAAAGCATACACTCAATACTCAATACTCAATCCCCACAGTTCAGTGGATTAGTGTACTAACACCCACTGAGCCACAGCCTCCATTATGAACAATGCCATAATGCCCAGAGACCATACTCTGTTCCTGTTAGCGTCCACTTCATGTCTGTCTACATGAACAATGTAGCTCTATGGAAACCAAGATGAAGACATACAGTATCCACCTTATCTTTTTGAGTAGGATACATTGATTCATAGTTGGTCATTGAAAAAAAGAACAAAAATGTGGATTTGTGATAACTAACTGTCCCCAGTAAAGAAAAAGAAACTGCGCAAGAGAAGGAAAGAGGTTAAAAAGGACAGAGTGTTGGACGTCAGAGAAATCAGCAGAAGAAGACAGACAGGAAGTAAACACTAACAGGAAGACAGGAAGTTTTTTGAATGCCTGTTTTTAAATGCCATTTTACAATGTGCTTCTACTGTATTTATTCTTAAAGGTATTTTATTTTGTAAAGCACTTTGAGTTGCCGTGTGCTGAAAGGTGCTATATAAATAAACTTGCCTTGCCTAAATACTAAAAGGAACAGCAGAAGAAGACCGACAGGAACACTAACAGAAACATGGTGGGATCTGGCAGTGTTTAAAGACTGTTTAATGGAAAATAAAATATGAACAGACTTGGACAGTTACAGAAAACCTCTATTAGTACTGCCATCATGTTATCTTACAATGCTGTTGCCGTAGTTTGGGCCATTGGTGCGAAGTGAAAGGGATTAGATTATTCAGTATGTAGCAGTCTCATAAGGAGGATAATGTTATGCCTCATCTATTCATGTAAGCATGTATCAACTGTACGTGACTGATTAAATATTGTTGAAGATACACAGAGAATAAAGTTTTTGTGTCGACTATTTCACAGAAGGCTTCTCCGTGAACAACATCGATGAATTAACAAAAGCCTGAGACCATGTGTGCATTTAAATTGGCGTATACATGACACATCTATTCACACGCTTGAGTGTATACTTATAATAGAGGAGGATGGCTGCTATACAAAGAAGAACTTGCAGCTATTCAGTGTGCAAAGGAGCTACTATTCAAAATTCAAAGGGAGTATGGTGTGCAATTATCTTCTCTGTCTGTCTGATTAATGTTTTTTTGCTGAAAGAAAGTCGAGTGATTGGTGCTTCTACGTTCCAGAGAGGTTTATAGCCGTCTGGGCGAGTCGGGTGATTTTGCTCTTCAGCAAAAAACGAAAACCAAACCCACCTTTTTGCGCTACGTTTTATAGATATTTCAAAGTTAAACTAGTGAACTTTGGGGAGTTTTCTACCCATTTTGTGACAAATCTGCTCCGTGTAAACTCTATGGCCGTTTCTCAATGTCGAGTAAACCTGCTGCAGAGCCACTATTTCAAGTCGAAGCCGAAGGACTGTTTAAATGCATGTTAAATGCCCAGCATTCGGCGCCACTCGATGACGTAGTGTACTTGAAATAGTGGCTCTGCAGCAGGTAAGGTACTTTTATTTATATAGCACATTTCAGACGCAGAGGCAATTCAAAGTGCTTTACATGATTATTAACACATGATAATAGAACAGAGAGGAACACAATAAATAGACATAATGAGATATAAAATAGTTTAAAAACGACATTGTAAATACGGTCAGTGCTAAAACAAGTTAAAAGGCTTCTGGGTAAGCAGCTGTAAAAAGTAGTCTTTTTAGCCTCGACTTAAAAGAACTCAGCGTTGGAGGGAGGGAGTTGCAGTAGTCCCATTTGTGGGGAGCATAAAAACTAAAAGCATCTCCGGCGTGTTTGGTTCTGAGCCGGGGAACAATGAGTAAGCCCGCCCCCGATGATCTCAGAGCTCTGGGGGGCTCGTAACAGGGCAACATGTCAGACATATATTGGGGTCCCAAACCATTTCATGCTTTATAAGTTAACAATATAATTTTAAAATTGATTCTGTAAGCTACTGGTAGCCAGTGCAGAGACCTGAGTACTGGGGTGATGTGTTCTACTCTTTTTGTTTTGGTCAGGACTCTGGCAGCGGCGTTTTGGATTAGTTGTAGTTTTCTAACCGATGTTTTACAGATACCTGTAAATACACTATTACAGTAATCAAGCCTGCTAAAAACAAAGGCGTGAACTAGTTTTTCAAGGTCTTGTTGAGACATGAATGTATACTCGACATTGAGAAACGGCCTGAGTCTGTGTCGGACTTTATTCTACGGCCTGACAGCAAAACTCATAAATGAGTTCACTAATGAAGACATTGTTAGCGATCTAGTCGGGTAAACAAGCCTGGTGGCTTTCTCATTAAGTCAAAGAAGACAGCCGGTTAAAGATACAGATCTATGCTACAGACCCTCATTATCTTATAACAGCTATAGGCTACTTGACATGCTGTATTTTAAAGTCGTGCAAGCCCCTGGAGACACAGCAATGTTTTTCGTTTTCTTCTTAAAAAAAGGTTCTGATAGCAAAAAGGGCATCTGAGGCTAATCCAGCTTTAACTCTCTTGTTTTTAACTGCACTCCGTCCTGATATAAATCTCAAGGTTTGTCTTTCTTATACCTCCATAAAAGAGTGTATTAATATCGTAGACTGTATATGAAAAGTAGATCACTGTATAGATACCCATTGGTGTGTGGAATAGCGGTTTGGTAGTGTAGTGGCCAATTGTCCAAAGAAAATCCATGTTCAAAAGCCACTTAGTCTAGGAGGCGAGCTCGAGTATTGACTCGCGTATATTCAAACAATCAGATACCTTGCTCGTTCCATTCAGGTGCTTTATTGAGAGGTTCAATCGATCAGCTGGCGGCCCACTGCCGACATGCAACATTTGCACGGTATTTAAACAAATAAACAAACAAGATCCATTGGTCATACGGATGTGTGCGGTCAAAAACTTTTTCCAACTTCCTGCTGTGTCCTGCTGGCAGCGTCATTTATACCTGAACACGCTCCTACGATTGCTTTTTATAAATAATAACAAAACGTAAACTAGAGCAGTCCATAAGCAAGATAACACGTTACAAAACAGTAAAATAATAATTCATAGTTATTCAGCTCATTTAAGTTAAATTAAAGAATATTCAATTGGCTCACAAAACCATAATACATTACCATAAAATAATGTGCCTAAATGGCTCTTACAGGTAGCCTCTAATCTACATTTTAGCTGGGCCCATCTTGGTTCTTTGGAATTGCCAAATTGATTTTATGAAACAAAGTGGAACCAAGTACAACTGAATGCTGAATAACACTTTTATAAGATACAGTTGCTACAATTTGCTTCTTTGAAAAAAGACTGTAAAAGGGTCAAAGATTGAAGGCGAAAACATGAACACACCAACCGAACAATGGCGTACTAACGACCTGTCATTCTCAAGGTATCCCCGATGCATACCCTGCGTCATCATGTATATTTTCTCAATAGGACCACTGCCTTAATGATTCTGATACTTCTAATTGTCATACAAACGGCAGTTGCTATTAATTAGTAAATAAGACTATTACAAATCTTCATGCGAAACATTAGGCGCCGTTAGCTCAGCGTATGCGATGCCTTGCGACAGTGACGTAGTATGTTTATATCCTATAAGAGTGGTGTTATTATGTGGAGATTATCCTGCTGAACAAAACATGTAAGTATCATAAATATGTGTTTGCAACGGATCAGAATTCCTGCAACACTCTGAAATCTAATGAAAAAATCCCATTGCTTTCTTAATTGGTTCACCAGTGGTTCAGTGGTCTTAGAAACTCATACTATTCCTATGAAAGCTATCTCTGTATACCAATGCCCGTTGATATACACAGCAGCAATATTTTCATTGGTTAAGAGATCACCAACTGTAGTGCATTATTCATTATTAGCATTATGCATAGTGGGTCTCTGAATTTAATTATGTTGGGCACACACGGGTGGCTGAGCTCTATTTGCGAGGAGATCTAAATGATGTCAAAGCTGACCCATGCATTACTAATAAGGACTAATTGTGCCCAGGAGTTTCATGATTTTATTCAGTAACCAGTGAACATATAGATATGGGATTCTCTGTAGCAGTACAAATAGGACAGCGATTTCCACATGCTGTAACTCTGCAAGCTGATGCTGCAACCCTCAACGTTCAAACATGTTTAAATTCATAATTTAAGACATTGATACATTACTTTTCATGTATATTACATGTTTAAAAAACAGCTTGTGTATCATCAGCTGCAGAATAAGTGTTGGAAAGTATTTTAGCATGCAGAAAACAATCTATGTAACTCTAAGCCCGGCAGCGACAAAAAAACAGAGCAAGAGTGCAGATAAAGTTCAGTGAAGACCTTCCAAGGAAGAAATTGCAGGAACTTGGGATCCATATTGTTAATCTGTATTCTTTCCTTTTGAGCTTTTATATATTTTATACTAGATAATGTAAATAAAGGTTTGATATCTCAGGTGTCAACCTTTGAATGGCCTGTATCTCAGATCAGCACTGCGAGAATACCTTTTCAGTTGTCGTTGTTATGTTTTCGCTTTGTTTGTGCGTTTATATTGTTGTATACTTGCCCAATTTTAATGAAACTTGGTGGAAGGGTGTATTATGAGCCAAGGAAGTTCCTGTTCATTTTGGATATTGATGGCCCATTATTTCAAATCCAAAAAATGTCCCATTGGACTGAAAACCCATTTGTCTAAAACAGCTTGTTATCCCGTAAGCAAACACCCATTGCTCTGAAAATACACTCTTCCTGAAACGATCACAAGCACATTGGTAACACTTTTGAGGAATGACATCTTCAGACTTTCCAGATTTGTTTTCCCAAATGGCCGTAGTATGACATACCTTTCTCTGCCTAAGATTTGCTAGTACATATTTTCTCTGCTGGTGGGTTGGTCAGAGTTAGGCATGCCCGTTGACATTTGTTAGGTTTATATAAGAATATCAGGGTTATTTAAAGAGGGGAATTGTTTTTTTGGGGGGGGTGGGTCATGCCTGGTAGGCAAAAAATGAAGGCAATCGGGAAGTTCAGATGACAACTTTCTGCATAACAGTGAGCCATGTTACCTTGTAAAGTGAGTCGATTTCCATGTGCTTTTTTGATTTGAATTGATCAAAATGTACTTCAAATGCTTGTCTCAGAGGTTTTTTCCAGGCAAGTCTCAGTACACACATACTGTCGCCTTGAACCTTTTTGCCACTTCCCATCTTAATCCTGCTTACCCAAGTCAACTGCCTCATGGCAAGGAACATCAGGAGTCCTGGATAACAGGACAAAACTAGGGCCACCAGGGTGGGTGGAGGGGGTCCGGAGGACGGGTCTGGGCTGACAACCCAAGAGCACCGCGGAGGACCCGGAAGGGATCTCGGGCGGACGGCCCGGGGGCAAGGCAGAAGAAGCCGAGAAGGGGGACCCGGTGTCGGCCGGACAGGAACCGGAGCTGGTGGGACAGGCCTCGGCAGGATCCCCCACGGAAGAGGACCAGGACACGGGATTGGCAGGACCCCCGGCGAGACAGAGGATGGCGAGGTCTCCAACGGAACAGGACAAGGGGTTGGCAGGACCCCCGGCAGGAGAGTAGACGGCGGGACCTCAACGGGACAGGACATAGGGTTGGCAGGACCCCCGGCAGGAGAGTAGACGGCGGGACCTCCAACGGGACAGGACAAAGGATTGGCAGGACCCCGGCAGGAGAGTAGACGGCGGGACCTCCAACGGGACAGGACATAGGGTTGGCAGGACCCCCGGCAGGAGAGTAGTCGGCAGGGCCTCCAACGAGACAGGACAAGGAGCTGGCAGGACCCCCGGCAGGAGAGTAGACGGCGGGACCTCCAACGGGACAGGACAAAGGGTTGGCAGGACCCCCGGCAGGAGAGTAGTCGGCGGGGCCTCCAACGGGACAGGACATGGAGTTGGCAGGACCCCCAGCGGAACCGCCAACGGCACTTCAGTAGGTACTTGAATTGGGACTTGAATTGGGACTTGAGGTGGGACTGGAGAGGGAACTCGAGAGGGGACTCGAGAGGGGATTTGAGATGGGACTAGAGTTGGGATTTGAGATGGGACTAGAGAAGTGACTAAAGGAGGGACTGGAGATGGAACTAGAGATGGAACTAGAGAAGGGACTAGAGGAGAGACTAGAGGAGAGAGGAGAGACTAGAGGAGAGACTTGAGAAAGGACTTGAGAAAGGAATTGAGTAGGGACTAGAGAAGTGACCTGAGGAGGGACTAGGGAAGGGACTAGAGAAGGGACTAGAGGGGGAACTCGAGAAGAGACTAGAGAGGGGGCCAGAGCTGGGTCTGGAACCATGGCTGCTGGGGCCAGAACTGGGTCTGGAACCATGGCTGCTGGGGCCGGAATTGAAGCCAGAATCATGGCTGTAAGGTCCGGTTCTGGAGCCGGAAACATGGCTGTAAGGTCCGGTTCTGGAGCCGGAAACATGGCTGAATGGGCCGGCTCTGGAGCCGGAGCCATGGCTGTAAGGTCCGGTTCTGGAGCCGGAGCCATGGCTGTAAGGTCCGGTTCTGGAGCCGCAAACTTACCAGACGAGTACCAGCGAATGGCTCCTGGACTGTAGCAAACACTGGGTGAGAAGCAGGGGCTGACGCCAGACGGACCACACCGATCCGTGTGGTATCAAAAATGGAATCTGGAGACCTGGGTCTATCAGGATCTGGAAAACAAACCATGAGGTAATCCAAAAGCCAGGCCGGTAAGAATTTAACCAAATCTTGATTCCTCAGCGTAAGGTGGACTGCATCTGCCAGAGCAGCATCTCGCTGCTGAACCCTGACCGCTCCTCTCCATCGATGAGCGCAGTCAGACAAAGAAAAGGTATAATCCACTAGTTCCTGCTCAAACGGATCTGCTGGGCCCATATCGTTGGTTGGTTCGTAATGTTACGGTGTGTGAAGCAGGCAGGACCCAAATGCAGATACTAACTGAAAAACTCCTTTATTTCAAGGCTAGGCACAGATAAACTAAGACAAAACAGAACACTCACCGAAGAACTAGTCATGACACAAGACGAACCAACACTGAACACAGGGAGAGCCAAGACTAAATACAGGGAGGGGTAATCACAAGACGAGAAACAGCGGGCAGGAGAGGAGAAAACACAAGGGCCACAGGTGAACACAATCAGACAACTAGACACACCAGGGAAACTAACGACAGGAGGAAAAACACAGGGAAAAGGACCAGACAATATACACGGAGGAAAACACGACAGGGAGAACAGCAAAACACCCAAAACAAGACATACAAAACGTGACATAACACAATAATCGTAACAGCTCCGCTCATTAAAGACCTGGCAAACCCCCCCCTCCTCCCCCCCCCCCCCCCCCCATGCCCTCCAGAGAGTCAGGGTCTCTGATAGAGAGAGCATGAAAGCTGTGGCTTGGTGATATGCGTCTTCTTCTGTAAAGTCTGGGAGTCTTGATATTTTTTCTCACATCTTGTTGATCAAACCCTTTATTACAAAATGCTTTTTATCCCTCCTCAAACACCTTTGTTTGAGGAGGGATAAAAACGTGATGTGCGGCAATATGCTGAGAGTCAAACTCATTGAGTTAACATACAGCGTCTGTGGGAAGGAGTGGAGCTGCAGTAACTGTGCATTAATATGCAGACTGGTCTATAGACAGCTTCATGGGTGATAATGAGAGCGGCTTCATGTGCAGACTTTCAGCAGCTAGGTCTGGCTTCGTAATTACAAAGGAACACCTGACTGCAGTCATTTGTGAAGGGAACAAAACAACACTGCAGCACGAAGGGATGCACCCTGTGTGAGTGCTGGATGAGTTATGCAACAACTTTAAATAAAGAACATTATTTGGCATGTATTCACGTTTTCCACTATGAATGTTAAAACATTTAATCAGGGGAGATGCTGTTGTGATAGTGTTTACTGTCAAGTCTCAGAAGGTAATTAGACACAGGTAATAAGTCCAGGCAAACAAACCAGCAGGGGACAGGCAAAGATATTTCACAACCCAAAGCAGACACAGGCTGACAGGAACCAGGACGCATATATGAAGATCTCAAGGTGGGGCAGAAGGCTGGTGGGTTTACCGTAGTGATGGCAGTTTGACACTGAAGCTTCGAACGGAGCTTCAACCCTGGACTTCCTATTCCATAGAAGCAGTGCTTCGAAGCTTGCTTCAAATCAAGTGACATGTGACGTCCGAAGCAGCAACCGCTTCAAATCACGTGACATGTGACGTCCGAACCAGCAACTGCTTCATTTCCTGAATGAATCAACTCACTGGTTCGCCGTCTAATGGTCTAATCAGGTGATTCAATGCACTGCCTCGTCTCTATTCTGACAGGTTGAAACAGATTCGAATTTGAGCGCTTCAACACTTTATAACCGCTCTAAACAATGCGCAATGTGTGGGTTGTTGTCGTAGTTTGCATTGTTGCTGTTGAGTTGTTGTTGGTATTGCATTTTAATTGGATCATTATAGAGCAAGCCAGGAAGAAAGACAGGTCGTTCTGGCTCGTGAAACACTTCGAAATGTGGAGAAGTTGTGAACAAAAAGACAATAATTACTATAAAAACACTTCAATAGTTTACGGAATAGATAGCCCAGTGGATAGGCCCGGCGGCCAGGATGCGCCGATGTCCTCCTCGCATCTGGTTCAAAGCCCAGAATAGTAAAACTTTTGATCATTGTTCTTCAACTTTAATACTTTACTTAGAGGCGGGGTTTGTGGAAAAATACTGAGGTGCAGCAGGTAAGGAGAGGAAGCAGACGCCGTTTCTCAGTCTCGAGGAAACTGGCTTCCAATCCAATATTTCAAGGATGCCACGTCATCGAGTGCCACCGAAGGACTGTTCCAATCTCCAGTATACTTGGAATTCCACCGAGGCCGCGTCCTTGGTTTGGGGGTAATTTCGAGGCTGCACATGGGTAAACTTCGCATCCTTAAAATCCCCACAATGCTTTGCGCACGGACCAATTTCCCCAAATCTGTGGCGGAAAATGTAAGGCGGGGCCTCTCATATGACGCACACCTGCATACTTGCTAGCCTGTTCCACTCTTCGTTTTCCGAATGCCAGGACGGATTCTTGCCTAGCTTCTGAAGCAAGTGACTCGGAAGACATGTGCTACCAAGCAAGCATCCTCGCAATTGAGAAACGGCCAGACTGTGGGTGTTTCTCAATGTCGAGGACTTGGTTGGACATGTCTTCCGAGTCACTTCCTTCAGAAGCAAGGCAAGAATCCTTCGCCTAGGAAAATGAAGAATGGTGGAACAGGCTAACAGGTGTGCGTCATATAAGAGGCTCCGCCTTAAATGGAGCGTGATTTCCGCCAAAGATTTGGAAATTGGTCCGTGCGCAAAGCATTGTGGGGATTTTAAGACTGCGGAGGATACACATGTGCAGCCTTGACATTTCTCGCTATGAAGAACGCCGGGCTCGGTAGAATTCCAAGGATCCTGGACATTGGAACAGTCCTTCGGCGGGACTCGATGACGTAGCATCCTTGAAATAGTGGCTCTGGAGTATCCTTCCTTGACATTGAGAAACACCCTGTGACAGCTAAACCCCAAATCTAAAGGGGTCCACCTGAATATGAATTTTGTAGGAACAGATCTGAACCAGAAGGAAAAACATCTGAATTTGAAAGTAACATTCAGTTGTGAAGAGCAGAATGAAGCGTCTCCGTCAGTTCTTCTTTGTGACTCATGGATATTGAATCCTGGCTCTGTGCAGTAAGGATCGTCTTAAAAGTGAATGCTAATGAGCCGAGAGAAATTCTCATATGTTTGTCAATAGCTTTCTTTTTTTTTCTATGGACATTTCCTGAGAGCCACTATGGCCTATTTTTTGTCAAAAGCATTACATTTTTTATACGATGTTGTTGGCAGATAAACACAGATATATTGTAATGTATATCTAGGAGGAAAAAAAATGGTAGTCGAAGAAATATAAATCAGAATATGAACCATATTCAAATATTTGAATATTACCATGTGGAAGTACAACCCGAAAACTGATATAATTAGCTTTATCAGGGGAATGAATCATAAACTATTGCTGTATTGTGAATGGATTATTGTATCTGTATGTAGTTAATGCAGCCTGGATGTCCGTATCGCACAAGACAGAGAAATATTAGATTTGAAAGTTAAAGAAAAACTCGAACTATTCCCAGCTTCCCATTTAAACACATTATTCCCCTAATATTTTTAGAAAGACAATTTCCGCTCTGTGCAAGAGCATCGCATGTATTATGCAACATGCCGTGCCTATCACCTTTTATTTGGAGCCAATTTGATTATCCTTTCATTTTCATCTATTTCCAGGATATCCACTTTTTTTCATGTCAAAATGTTAAAGGTTTCTTCACAAGCAGACATTCTCATCAAAGGACCTCATATCTCTTCTTTTAATCGGTGTGGGTGTGAATGTTGGGTCATGGTGTTACCAGCGTATGTGAAATGATTACGGACAGCAACATACTGACGCCGTTAGATGACATGTGTGAGATTGGCATGAGTCTAAGAGAAAAGTATCTGGAAAAATGCCTACAAATTCCTCTACTGACATGTCTCCATGCTTTATGTTAAAAAAACTCTTTATTTTCTCATAGTGCCTGTGCTGCAGCGCCTCTTTCACCCTCTGTCTGAAACCAGAGCCCAGTCTGCTCTGATTGGTTAGCTGGCCGGATTGGTCAATCGCTTAGAGATATACCGCCCAATGGATTTTTTTTTTAACTTGTATTGTCATTACATAGTACAGGCACTAGTAACGGAACGGTTTCTCTGCATTTGACACATCCTGTGGGCTGCCATTATTATGTACAGCGCCCGGGGAGCAGTGTAGGGAACGGTGCCTTGCTCAGGGACACCTCGGTAGCGCTTGGTCTTGCAGGGACTGAACTGGTGACCTTCCAGTTGCCAAGCCAAGTCCCTATGGACTCTCACCACCACTGCCCTCTGCATGCACACATACCTATAACACAATACAGGAAAGCGAAAACGGGCCGCTTATATTAATGTAATGAATTAAAACAGGCCATTGTGTCAGATGATAAAATATCATGACATCATTTTCTTTCATTTCTTCTGCATTGAGCTACAAGTTAACCCTGAACATTATTAATGGGGTTTGGGCTTCTTCCAAATTATACTGTATGATTCTATGTCTGCTACTAACTGTTAAAGTCTATGCGAGTGAGTCAAGACGGAGGCTACTGGGCTAGCAACACAAAGCCATTTGACAGGTTGATTTATACGTCCTTTAAACCTTAAACCACCGTAAGCTTTTTCTATTGAAATGTCGAGTATCCACTCCACACAGCGAGGACTATGACGGCAGCACAAGAGGCTGAAAGATGCTCTGAAGGCAAACACTTTGTCTCTTACATTCAGAACATCGTGTGCAGCTTTGTGTGTAACGTTGAAATTTAAAGTATGTGTGTGTGTGTGTGTGTGTGTGTGTGTGTGTGTGTGTGTGTGTGCCTTGAGGGTAACAGCTGACTGCTTTGTCCTGATTCTCCCACAGAAGTTGCAGTGTGCATGGCAGATGTGCCAGTCTGACAGAAAGGAATATTAATACAGACAGAAGAAAGTTTTAACCAAAGGGAAGTTGTGACAGTTTTTTATTTCTGTGTCTGCACTTAGAGGTTGCATTACATCTCATGCTTCTGGGCTTAAACTAAGATGAATCACTATTGCACTTCATCTTAACTGACGCACGTCCCTGTATCTGACGTGGCAGGACATCTCACACCACCACACACACACACACACACACA